>NW_025155357.1:0-1442 GCF_004010195.1 Chiloscyllium plagiosum
GATATAAATTCAAATGAGGAAAGAATGTAATATACCCAAGTATATCGGTAACAAAAAAATACTCAGATGTGAACTGTGGGAAGGATGTTGTGATGCCGCACTGTGATTCAGACAAGTCAAGTGCATGGCAGATGCAGATTAATGTCGGTAAGTGCGTGGTAATTCATTTTGCGAGCAAAAACAGGAAGGCAGATTGTTATAGGAATGGCGTTCGATTAGAAAGGTGGTATGGGCAATGAGGCCTCTGTGTCTGAATCTGTGGCTGCGGTGCAGCAGTTTTGACCAACACTGGTCTGCAACAGATTTGATAGAGCCTGGTCCTCAGCAGTATTTACCGGTCCCCAGTCAGAGAGTCATAGAAGTATGAAGCACGAATCGGACAGCTCTACGCAACCAGTCACTGACAAACCTAATGCCAACAAGCTAAACTATCCCCACTTCTTTATTTCTGTTTAATACCACATTGAACGGGAAACTTTTCCTATCCATGCACTTATCCAAAAGTGTTTTAAACGTTTTAATTGCACCGAGATCCAACACTTCCTCTGGTAGTTTATTCCTCAGGTGAACCCACGTCTGTACAGAGACGACATTTTCCCTCATGTCTTTTTAAATTCTTCATCACAGGAAATAAAAACACCAATAACGATAAATCTACCTGTACTCTCAACATTTCATGAAATACTATCACATAGGTTCTCAACCTCCTACATTCCAATGTAAAATGTCATAGCTTTTCATTGAAACTACCGGGCACATCCTGTGTATGTGGCCTGAACGCTCTCCCGATTATTAAAATTCTTCTTATACATGGGCGATGAGAAATGGATACAGCATTCCAGAAGTGGCCTCATTAATGTATCGTATGACCTCACCATGTCTCACGCCACTCTGTCCACTCCAACCTAGAATTCCTGAAGATCATCAAAGATACTAAGATAGAAGCGGATGAAGTAATGACCTTCTTTGATGTAACGGCCGGGTTTACATTAATCAACATTAACCTGGCCAAGGAAACATTGACTACACTATTAGAAGACCCAAACGCACACACAGTAAACACGACTAACTCCATCAACAAGGACATTAACATCAAGCTAGTGGACCTATGCCTTACCACACGCTTCATGTTCAACAACAAACCCAACAGATAAATCAAAGGAACGCCCATGGGAGCTCCGATATCAGTGTTCTTAGCAGAGGCAGTAATGCAGAGACATGAACAAACTGCTCTGCCAAAAATCCAATCCAACATATGGATGATACCTTTGTCAACTTTAAAGGAAACCTTCAGGGCAATCAATAATAGCTTTACTTCAGAAAATTCACTCAATTGGAGGAAAACAACTAGAAGTTGCCATTCCGAGATGTCACAGGATAGCGAATAGCCAATCAGAAACTTCAAACCTGTATCTGCAGGAAAACAACACATACGGGCCAAA
>NW_025155358.1:0-1442 GCF_004010195.1 Chiloscyllium plagiosum
TATCGGATTTTTAATTGCTGTTTCAAGCCCCAGCATTATTGGATATGAAAGTATTGCTTGAAACCCCAGCACTTTTGGATATGTAAGTTTTGCTTCAAGCCACAGCACTAACGGATATGTAAGTGCTGCTTCAAGCCCCAACACTTTCGAATATGTAAGTGCTGTTTCGGTCCCATCACTATCGGATATGCAAGTGCTGCTTCAAACCCCATCACTTTCGGATATGGAAGTGCTGTTTCGGTCCCATCACTATCGGATATGCAAGTGCTGCTTCAAACCCCAACACTATCGGATATGTAAGTGCTGCTTCAAGCCCCAGTGCTATTGGATATGTAAGTGTTGCTTCAAGCCCCCTCGGTATCGGGTATGTAAGTGCTGCTTCAAGCCCCAGCACTATTAGATATGTAAGTGCTGCTTCAAGCCCCAGCACTATCGGATATGTAAGTGTTGCTTCAAACCCCAGCATTATCGGATCTGTAAGTGTTGTTCAAACCCCAGCTCTATCGGATATGTAAGTGTTGCTTCAAACCCCAGCTCTCTCGGACATGTAAGTGCTGCTTCAAGCCCCAACACTATCGGATATTTAAGTGTTGCTTCAAGCCACATCACTATCGAATATGTAAGCGTTGCTTCAAGACCCATCACTATCGGATTTTCAATTTCAGATTCAAGCCCCAGCATTATTGGATATGAAAGTGTTGCTTCAAACCCCAGCACTATCGGATATGTAAGTTTTGCTTCAAGCCACAGCACTATCGGATATGTAAGTGCTGCATCAAACCCCAAAGCTATTGGGTATGTAACTGCTGCTTCAAGCCCCAAAGCTATTGGATATGTAATTGCTGCTTCAAGCTCCATCACTATCGGATATGTAAGTGCTGCTTCAAGCCTCAGCACTATCAGATATGTAAGTGTTGTTTCAACCCCAACACTATCGGATATGTAAGTGTTGCTTCAAGCCCCAGCACTATTGGATATGTAAGTGCTGCTTCAAGTCCCAGCACTATTGGTTATGTATGTGTTGCTTCAAGCCCCGGCACTATCGAATATGAAGTTGTTGCTTCAAGCCACAGCACTATCGGATATTTTAGTGCTGCTTCAAGCCTCAGCACTATCAGATATGTAAGTGTTGCTTCAACCCCAACACTATCGGATATGTAAGTGTTGCTTCAAGCCCCAGCACTATCGGATATGTAAGTGTTGCTTCAAACCCCAGCATTATCGGATCTGTAAGTGTTGTTCAAACCCCAGCTCTATCGGACATGTAAGTGCTGCTTCAAGCCCCAACACTATCGGATATGTAAGTGTTGCTTCAAGCCCCATCGCTATCGGATATGTAAGTGTTGCTTCAAGCTCCAACACTATCGGTTATGTAAGTGTTGCTTAAAGCCCCAACACTATCGGTTATTTAAGTGTTGCTTCACGCCCCAGCACTATCGGAT
>NW_025155359.1:0-1442 GCF_004010195.1 Chiloscyllium plagiosum
TGTCTGTTCCAGTCCTTGCACAGTATTTTGTAAATGACGTTAGTTTTGCGTGCTGTCCGTCTCGGGTCTTTCGAGTTCATTAGCCGCTGTTTCCGTGCGCTGGTGGGCTACCGTGGGTGATGCCAAGGGGGCCTGAGTCGCCTGGTGGTCACTTCCGAGTCGGCTCTGATGTCGGGGAGAGCGGCCAGGGTTTCTGGACCGGGCTGTGCCCGCTTGTGACTGAGAAACCGTCGGCCTGTGGCCGTCGGGGGTCCCTGCTCCTTTTTTTTTCCCCCAAATCCACGGCATTCGGTGATCACCCTCTGCTCTGCGGGAGTTGCTCTGCGCCTGCAGGGGAGCGTTGGGTGGTTGAAATAACGTCCCCCGTTGCGGCCCTCGCTCGTGGGCGTCGGGACAATTTCGTCTGCCCGTGCTGTTTTCCTGCTGACACTGGTTTGGAGTTGTCCATCAGCTGTTCGCGCCACTTTTGGGATTGCTGTAATACCTCCCGCCCCCCCTCTTTCGTGAATTTTATGCCAGTATCGTCGATGGTCTCAAAGCGTTCCTGCACTTGGTTTCATTTCGTGACGGCATCCACGGAGCGTTTGGGTGGGATGGTTGGCAGAGCTTCATGTTCCAGTCTGGGCGTTCCGGCCTCTGTTCCGGACCCCGATGTCGGACATCCCGTGGGGGCCCTGTTGGTTGGGCTGTAGGTTGATGGTTAATTTGTGGGGGGGGGGGGGTTAAGGTAAGGCGTAGCCTCACTAACTTAACCATACTGTCTTTGCGGCTGAAGTTGGTGTCTCTGGGACTTCGAGTCGTGCTTCCCTGATCAGCTTGAGGCTGGCGGATGCGATTATGTGAAAGGGAGACCATTATTTCACCCTCTTCTGTCTTTAGCGTCTTTGACGGTGACCGGGAATGCTTGGCTGGAGTGGCATTCGAAGGGTTACTCTTCCTCGGCGGACTCTGTAAGTTGGCGTTCCAGTTGGCGAGACGATGGGCCCTGGGGTTGGGGGGGGGCCAGCTTCCGGATTGAGTATACATACCTCAGACCCATCGTCTCGCTCCCCAGGACGCCAACTTACGGCCCCAAGGAGCCAGACCCAAAGACTGAAACGCTGCAGGCAAGAGTTAGGTCGCTCGGTCCACCCCACCCAAGCATCCCTGCAGGCCGTCAAAGACTTAGATCCCATTTACCCGCCCCCCGCATGAGAAAAAGACCAGGAAATGACATCGCCCCAGGGAATGACGTCACTGTCGGAAATGACATCACTTGCCCAAGGAAACCCAAACAGAAAGCGGGCCGCACCACCAGTGCTCCATCCGGAGGCTCACTGATGATGTTCCCGAGTGCGGTGACGAAACGTCTGGAAACGAACCTTCCAGCTCAGCGAGCAAACCTCCATCCAGAACCTCAACCTGAGCTACAAATCTTCTCAAAACTCTCCCTCTTTTTCTCT
>NW_025155360.1:0-1442 GCF_004010195.1 Chiloscyllium plagiosum
CTGTTAACATATTTGTACCTCTATCTCACGCTCACTTTTGGGAGGTCTGTAATGCAAACAATGTTACAGCATCCTTCCTATTTATGAACTCTGCCCAGACAGCCTCACTGCTCCAACCTCCCATAGTGCTCGCCTTCATCACAACTGTTATTTCGTTTCTTTGACCAGTAATGCAACTGCTATACCCCTTTTGCTTACCTCTCTATCCCGTCTGAAGCAAACGTGTACTGAGATATTTAGTTGCCAATCGTGCCCTTCCCTCAACCAAGTCTCAAGAACATCAATAACATCATATTGCAAGGTAGTAATCAAATGTTCATCTGCTTTTCCGACAACACTTCTTGCATGAGAACAAATACACCTCAGACCACAAGTCCCTTTGCGTTCATCATCTGCTCCCTGCCTACTATTCCCCTCAATCACACTGAATTCCTTCTTATGTTCGTTATAGCTTCAGTTATATCCTCCTTACTGTCCACTAACTACTCTGCCACATTAGTTTATACCATCACAAACAGCGTTATCAGAAGCATCCCAAAGGTTTGCAGTCTAGCCAGTCTGTGAATCATAACATTCGTAACACCAGAACCGGTGCCAATGTCCAAAATGTTTGAACAGTCCCTCCTACAACAGTCCCTCCCAGAAGCCACGTATACATAACTGTTACCCAAATATATCAGTTCACTCACTTTCCCAGCGCGCAGTTCGACCACTCCCACTTAGCTCCTCACTCTCACCACTCCTGCTGCTATCGAGAAATGGAGGCCTGACACTCAAGTATAGTCCAATCTAAGTAGGAAATGTACAATCCCTGCAGACCCCGATTCTCTCTCTCTCCTCGCTGCTCCCAATAAATGGAAGCCTGAATCTCGAGGAATGTTCCATTTATGGAAAGAAATTTGCATTCCCTGCAGCTCCCTTCAACCAGGAAATCGTGAGGAATCAAGAGCTGAGTGGCCTGTTTTTTGAAGGCGGATTGGTTGAGCTAGGAAGAGCAAAATAAGATTCATTTGAGTTCAGTTAGATGCGAAAGGCGATTGATACAGTTTAAGTTGAACGCATGATACCTCATCTGGGTCAATCTAGAAATAGAAGTCTAATTTCGGAGGAGGGACACTACATTAAAAAAACACCGATGATGAGAAATTATATATTTGAAAGGGCTCTGAACCAAATGAGGTCATGACACAGTGTACGGTGGTCTCCGGTGAACGGACAGGAAGGTGAAATTTAGGGGAGATAAAGTCAGCCATGACTGCATCAAATTTGGGGAAACCCGACATGCTAAATTTTCTGTTACAGCGTCCCAGCTCTTACCGTTTAATTTTCTGAAATTCCAATGCTCTTAAGTGTGGACAAGGCGAGGACCATTTAGCAAGCAGTCAATATCACAAAGGAGTATGTAATGTAAAGACACTGAAAGAGCACGAGCTGGAACCGAA
>NW_025155361.1:0-1442 GCF_004010195.1 Chiloscyllium plagiosum
CGCGCGCGCGTGCTCTCTCTTGCGCGCGCGCCTCTCTCGCTTTTTTTTGCGCGCTCTCTCTCGCACGCGCGCTCTCTCTCGCACGCGCGCTCTCTCTCTCTCGCACGCGCGCTCGCTCTCTCTCGCACGCGCGCTCTTTCTCGCACGCGCGCTCTCTCTCGCACGCGCGCGCTCTCCCGCACGCGCGCGCTCTCTCTCGAATTCTGGAATCTATACAAATCTAGTCTTCCATTGAGATAACATTAAAACTCTCCGACTAGCGTTTTTATTTAATTCCTGTGCAATTTAGATTAGATACCCTCTGTATGGAACAGGCCCTTCGACCCAACAAGTCCACACCGACCGTCCGAAGAGTAACCCACCCAGACAAATTCCCCTAACTATTGCACCTGACCTGCACATCTTTGGACTGTGAGAGGAAACCCACACAGGCACCGGGAGAATGTGCAAACTCCACACAGACAGTCATCCGAGGCAGGAATCGAATCTGGGTCCCTGGTGCTGTGAGGCAGCAGGGCTAACCACTGAGACACCATGCCGCCCCCAACTTATAAACCAAATTTATGTCACTTACTTGGGCTAACTTTGAATAATTTTAATAATATGTATACTGTGTTAGCTTGCATCTTATGTTTTTATAAATGTCGGCAAGCACGTTGTCCGTTTAAATAGTGCCTGAATTAAAGTTATATATTATAGCATTGACTCCATGACCACTGTGTTGCAGGACTGCTGTGGCTTGTCTCCCAGCTCCTACCCCTGTAGTGGAGTAAGAAGCAATGGCTATAGGGCAAGATGGATGGAAGCAAATGCAATGCAAGCAAACAAACCCCTTCCCCATTCACCTAATTCCTTACTGATCAAACTCCAGACTTAGACTTGACATTGTACTCAGTTATAAAGTTGTTTCCTTTAGTTATAAATGAGTTATATTTATGCTGTAGAAAGTTTTTAGACAATGTTTTTACAAAAGGCTGACTTCTGTTTTCTATAACATGAGCGATCTAGTTAGCTCCATTTGTTAATCACACTGTTTAACTTGTCTTTTCTCTTCTTGGTAGTGCTGCATATCTTTCTGTGCTTTGTCCAAACCAGTTTTGTAAAACAGTAAAATATAACTTAAAATGGATTTCATAGTTATTCCATCCATCGAGTTCCGGAACCATGAGGTTATGCTACAGCTATACAAAACTCTGGTACGGCCACACTTGGAGTATTGTGTACAGTTCTGGTCACCGCATTATAGGAAGGATGTGGAAGCTTTGGAAAGGGTGCAGAGGAGATTTACTAGGATGTTGCCTGGTATGGAGGGAAGGTCTTAGAAGGAAAGGCTGAGGGACTTGAGGCTGTTTTCGTTGGAGAGAGGAAGGTTGAGAGGTGACTTAATAGAGACATAAAAGATAATCAGAGGGTTAGATAGGGTGGACAGGGAGAGCCTTTTT
>NW_025155362.1:0-1442 GCF_004010195.1 Chiloscyllium plagiosum
ACTCTCTGACAGACTGTGGTACACTGAAACACAATGTGACACTTTCTGACAGTCTGTGATACACTGAAACACTCTCTGAGAGACTGTGATAGACTGTCACACTCTCTGAGACACACTGTGTCACTCTCTGACAGACTGTGACAGACTGTCACACTCTCTGAAACACACTGTGACACTCTCTGACACATGCAGAGACAAACTGTGACACACTCTGACAGACTGTGACACTCTCTGACACTCTCTGAAACACACTGTGACACTCTCTGACACAGGCAGAGACACACTCTGACACAGGCAGAGATACACTGCGACACTCTGACAGTCTGTGACACAATGTGACAATCGCTGAAACACACTGTGACACTCTCTGACACAGGCAGAGACACACTGTGAAACTCTCTGACACTCTCCAACACACTGTGACGGTCTCAGACACAGGCAGAGACACACTGTGACACTCTCTGACAGTCTGTGACACAATGTGACACTCTCTGACACTCTCTGAAACATACTGTGACACTCTCTGACACTCTCTGTGACATACCGTTACACTTTCTAGCACATCTGAAACACTCTGTGACACTCTCTGACAGACGGTGATACACTGTGACACTCTCTGAGACTGACCGTGACACTTTCTGATTCTCCCTGACTCTGTGAGACACACTGTGACACTCACTTAGACGCACTGTGACACTCTCAAAGGCATGCTGTGACACTCTCTGACAGACTGTGACACACTGAAACACTATCTGACTCTCTCTGGCACTCTGAGACACTCTGTGACACTCTCTGACACAGGCAGAAACACACTGTGACACTCTCTGACACAGGCAGAGACACACTGTGACGCTCTCTGACAAACTGTGACACACTGAAACACTCTGTGAGAGACTGTGACAGACTGTTACAGTCTCTGAGACACTTTGTGACACTCTCTGTCACTCTCCAACACACTGTGACACCCTCTAAGACACACTGTGACACTCTCTGACACTATCTATGGCATACTGTGACACATTCCACCACATCTGAAGCACTCTGTTACACTCTATGACAGACGGTGACACACTGTGACAATCTTTCAGACAGACTGTGACACTTTCCGACTCTCCCTGACTCTCTGAGAAACACTGTGACACTCACTGAGACACACTGTGACACATTCTGACTCTCTCTGACTCTCTCTGACACACTGTGACACTCACCCAGACACACTGTCACACCCTATGACACTCTCCAACACACTGTGACGGTCTCTGAGACAGGCAGAGACACTCTGTGATACTCTCTGACAGTCTGTGACACAATGTGACACTCTCTGACACTCTCTGTGACATACTGTTACTCTGTCTAGCACATCTGAAACACTCTGTGACACTCTCTGACAGACGGTGACACACTGTGAAACTCTCTGAGACAGACCGTGACACTTTCTGACT
>NW_025155363.1:0-1442 GCF_004010195.1 Chiloscyllium plagiosum
AGGAAAATCGATGTTTCAGGCAAGAGCCCTTCACCAGGAATGGTTGTGTAAGATGGTCATGTTGGTATAGGGTTCCTTTGACTTCCACAGGATGTCTACAGGACATCACAATGAGGCAATGCCTGGGGTTGGGGCGTGGAATAGACAGTGCAGAATAAAAAGAAGAGAAAACAATTTCTTCAGTACGTCACCCTTGTTTATCGCTGTTTGTGGGCTATGCAAGACCTTCACACTGAAATACAAGCAACATTCAACTGACCATTGAAAAACTTTGGATGTTTTATGCTGATGCAACATTGTCTACTCTCTCAAAATAAGCCAAACATTTCAGAACCAGTCAAGTAGTTGTTTTCTGAAATTGCTGTAGCCTGGGTTGATGCCTCCCTGAGGCAATCCTGACATAATCTTACAAGAACTGCCAGCAGTTCCCTTTCATATTATTGGATCCCAAATACACAGCAAGTTTAATCTGATATCAGAACAAACTTACTTGTCACTTAGTTTCCTTTAGTTTCTAACAATCTTCGGTTTCCACCTACTTCACAGGGTGAGCTATCGACATTTTTACAGCTGCAACTGGTCATAAAGTACCAGTTACAACATTTTAAATATGTGCATGATCACAAAGTTAATATTCGGTACTTCTTATCAACATCCAGATTTTTGGCTGAGGGCAGGAGCTGGTGGCTGGGGAGTAAAGAGGTCAAACGAAGAACCTCTGTACTGAGACGGAGGGAAAACATCCCAAATGCAAGGATTTAAGTTTAACTTCCTTATCTTGGAAAAAGAAACTCAAGTTCTTTATAAACTATTGCTAATTTAACCCTGAACTTGTAACTCAATGTTTGATTCAGAATGTAATATAGTAATTTCTCATTGCTCAAATTCTCTGATGGTGCATGTCATATTAGTCAGTATTGGCTGTTCTGCTGAAAGGACAATTTTATTCCTTTTATTTTTCTGCCGCTTTAATAATTCTATGTTTAGTGAAAGATCTGGCCATAATAAACCCAGGAGTAATTATAGGTCTCTGACCCAGAGCAGTGTCATGACCTCAGTATTTAGGCTTCTATTAATTGATGACATCAGTGAAACGGTGTGAATGTGATGTTGCCGATATTAAATTCACCATGAAAGCACTTTATAAGCTTGATTCAAACAAATAGCCATTAACTGGGAAAATGCCTGACTCCATGGATACACAAGACAGCTGGCCAGCACAGATTATAAAAAATACAAAGTATTCAATGGAGATATTCCAAAGCTAGGAGACCATGAGCAGGTCACACTCGATTTGTTTTATATCATATATTTTTATTAAGAAAAAATAGATTTTTAAATATTGCAACAACTACAAAACAATGCAATTCAAAACAGTACAAAAATAGTACAAAACTAAACCCAAATACTAAAAAAGAAATTCCCCAACCCACCCTCCTATA
>NW_025155364.1:0-1442 GCF_004010195.1 Chiloscyllium plagiosum
AAGGAGCAACTTTTTTTACGCAGAGGGTGGTACTTGTTTGGAATGAGCTGCCAGAGGAAGTGGTAGAGACTGATATAATTGCAACATTTAAAAGGCATTTGGATGAGCATATGAATAGGAAGGGTTTGGAGACATATGGGCCGGGTGCTGGCAGGTGGGACGAGATTGAGTTGAGATATCTGTTCGGCATGGACGGGTGAACCGAAGTGTCTGTCTCCATGCTGTACATCTCAATGACTCTAAAACAAAAAAACAACAAGAAACAACACCGCAAACAAAATACAAATATGCAAACTGTAGCTACCCATCTATGAGATCAATGAGTATTGCACATAAACTTATTTGAAATTCTTCCCTCAAGAGCATCAAGTTGACTTAATAGATCATCATGGTGACACCAAAGCCCCAGTTAAGATTGCAGATATGTCTACACCAAAATATTCCAAAAAGAGACGCCAAATCTTCTCCTAATTTTTAGTTTTTTGGTGTACCACATTGATAAGAATGTCTATAGGAGTATGTTTATAATTAATCTCTGCCAAACCAAGAGACCTGGAGGTTTTCAGAGTTCCACCACATCACAATTCTTTTTCTCACATGAAAAATGAGAATATTAAAGAGATTTTTTTTCCCATGAGTGTTCAAAGAAGACAAATTGGGGAGGGCCAGAGGAAGAGAGATAAGATCCCTCTTAACTTTGAGCCCCAAGAGCCTTTCTATTACACCTGCCACAGCACTCCAATATCTATCTGAGGCAAGACCACAGATAATGAGTGAGAGTCCTGATAATTATTTTACACTTCGAACATAGTGAAGATACTCCCACCTTAAATTTTGTGAGATGCTCTGGGGCCAAATGGGTCATGTGCAGAATCTTTACCTGCATGGCAAGGGTCCTGTTACAGATTGAAATCTTTCTCACATTTTCAGAAATGCTCTCTCATGTCTCCATAGATATCGCAACTCCTAACTCTCTCTCCAAGAATTCACAAAGCTGCTCAATGTCTTCTGAAAGATTAGCCCCAATATATGATAAATAGCATTATCAGAGAGAGTACTTATAGCACAAAGCAATCTCTCCTCTGTGACAGATCTGTATGAGTCATTCAAAAGTGTAGTCCCTTTTTGAATAAAATCCCTGACCTGAAAAAAATGAAAAGGTTCACTGCTAGCCAAACGATACTTACGGGTTAAAAGGTAGTGTGAGAGCGACAGTCTTACCGACTGCCCCTACACATATTAAAATTACTAGATCTCACACCATTAGTGAGAACAGCTGCTGTACCGCTCGAGGACCCTCACCCACCTAAAACAATCTCCCCTCAACCAAATCATTCAAGGGTATAAAAATATATGGCCACTCGACCCAATCAAATGCCTTTTCTGCATCCAAGGAGATCACTACTACTTGAACTGACTGCTGCTGACACACTTGAATCATA
>NW_025155365.1:0-1442 GCF_004010195.1 Chiloscyllium plagiosum
CTACGGCCACAGGATTTTTGAATCCACTGCCTTTTAACTTTCAAGGCACAGGATTATTCACACACTGGATTGACCATCCTCAGGCCACAGGATTATTTTCACATGGTATTGACAATCATCGGGCTACAGGATTAATCACACATGGTATTGACCAATCACTGTCCAAAGGATTATTCTCACACAGTATTGACCATCCACAGGCAACAGGATTAGTTCACAGAGTATTCATCAACTCAGGCAACAGGATTATTCACACGCAGTATTGACCATCCTCAGGCCACAGGATTATTCACACGCAATATTGACCATACTCAGGCCACAGCATTATTCACACACACAGTATTGAACAACCTCAGGCAACAGTGTTAATCACACATGTAACTGACCATTCACTGTCCAAAGGATTATTTACACACTGTATTGACCATCCTCAAACCACCGGATTAGTGGCACACATTACTGAACATCCTCAGGGACCAGGATTATTCACATGTAATATTGACCATCCCCACGCAAAGAATTATTCACAGAAAGTATAGACCACCCTACTGCCACAGGATTATTCACACACAGTATTGACATTCCGCAGGCCACAGGATTATTTTCACATATTATTGACCAGCCTCCAGCCACAAGATTATTCACTCAAAGTATTGACCAACCTCAGGCCACAGGAGTATTGATAAACCTCAGGCCACAGGAGTATTCATAAACAATATTGAGCAGTCATAGTTCCCAGGATTATTTAAACACAGTATTGACAATCCACAGTCCACACGATTATTCACACACTGTATTGACCAGCCTACTTCCACAGGATTTTTGAACCTACTGCCTTGTCAGTTTACAGGTCACAGGATTATTCACACAAAGTATTTACCATCCTCAGGCCAAGGGTAATTCACACAGTATTGACCAGCCTACAGACCCAGGAGGAATGAACACACTGTTATGACCATCCTCATGCCACAGGGTTATTCACACACCATATTGACACTTCACAGGCCGGAGGATTATTCACACACAGTATTGACGATTCACAGGCCACAGGATTAATGACACACATTAATGACCATCCTCAGGTACCAGGATTATTCACACAGGGTATTGACCATGATCAGGACACAGGATTATTCGTATACAGTATTGACTTAACTCAAACCACTGGATTTTTCACACACAGTATTGACGATCCTCAAGGCACAGGATTATTTTCATAAGGTATTGACCATCATCAGGCCACAGGATTAATCACACACTGTACTGACCATCCTCACGCAACATAATTATTCACATAAAGTATTGACCATCATCAGGCCACAGGATTATTCACACACAGCGTTGACCATTCTCAGGCCACAAGATTATTCCCACACGGTATTGAGCATTCATAGTTCCCAGGATTATTTACACACGTTATTGACCATCCTCAGTACACAGGG
>NW_025155366.1:0-1442 GCF_004010195.1 Chiloscyllium plagiosum
TGGACGAGAAGGATACCGAGATAAGACATGCAAAGGAAACAATCACAATTTCCAGAGATAGGGATGATAGTCTGGGTTTGAGTACGTTTCAAATAGGTGGAGAAATAAGCGAGAGACGAGAAGGTTACAATTATGGTAATTGTTATAGGAGTTAGCATGGTTGACAAAATGTGCCACAGATACAGTTTCAGAGAGGGAACACAGAACACAAGGATCCCAGGAAGCATTGCCGCCGTCTCTTGGTAGCGCTGCTTTCACATGTGTTGTACTGATGCCCACTCGACAGTACAGTTCTGGATTGATGACTGTGAACTCCTTATGCCGTCTTATTGCAACATACATTAAATAAGGGATGGTGATTAAGCTTGGATTGTGTCCGTACTGTGCTCCACCTCCAGAAATGTATCTATGCCACACTTTGTTAGTCGATGATTGGAGCCCTCCTATTGATCCCTGTTCTGTTCACAATGTGTGATCCTACCTAGCTGCAGGATTTATTGAAAGCTCGAGGCCTCCATTAACGTTTCTCCCCCTGGATAACAAACCATCTTCAATGACGTGATGGACGAGACACTCAGCAACTGGGAGGTCTATGGAGACAGGAACTTCCTGAATACATACAGGAGACAACGAGATAGACAGAATGGGGAATTAGACTGATGAAGTAAGGCTGACATATCGAGAATGGCACTGAGTACCACAGGGACCCTGATAGACAGAGGTAAATTGAGAAACAGATTTGTTAAGAGTTATCAGTTATCTGTAAGAATAATAGGATGGTTATGGTAGGGGATTTCCAAACATAGACTGGGACTGCCATCGTGTTAAGGGTTTAAATGGAGTGGAATTTCTTAAGTATGTATTATGAAAATTTTCTGATTAACTATGTGTGTGCACGTATAGGGCCAGCAATCATAATATTATTAGTTATAATACGGTAAACGGAAAACGGTAGGCCAGAACTAAAAGTTGAAGTTCTAAACTGGAGGAAGGCTAATTATGATGATATTGGGCACACACTTTCAAAAGCTGCTTGGGGCAGATATTCACAAGTGAAAGGATGGCTGGAAAATGAGAAGCCTTCAGAAATGAGATAACGAGATAACAAGAATGCAGAGACAGCATATTCCTGTCAGGTTGGGAGGAAAGATTGGTAGGTGAAGGGAATGCTGGATGAGTAAAGAAATCGTGGATTTGGTGAACAAAGCGAAGGTAGCATCTGTCAGGTATAGACAAGATAGATCGAATGAACCCTTGGAAGAGAACAAAGGCAATAGGAGTACACTTAAGAAGGAAATCAGGAGGGCAAAAAGGGGGCATGAGAGAGATTTGGCAAACAGAGGTAAGGAGAATCCAAATGCAAAACATGAAATGTATGCAGTATGAAGCAGAGCGGGCACAGTCTCGGCCGAGAAACAGAGTTCAGGTTTCAAATCAAATCA
>NW_025155367.1:0-818 GCF_004010195.1 Chiloscyllium plagiosum
GAATTGAGCCTCAGTCAATGACAGCGATTGAACTTCAGACTGTGACAGGGATTGAATCTCATTCAGTGACAGGGATTGAATCTCAGTCTGTGACATGGATTGAACCTTAGTCAGTGACAGGGATTGAATCTACGTTAGTGACAGGGATTCAATCTCAGTCTGTGACAGGGTTCGAACCTCAGTCAGTGACAGGGATTGAATCTCGATCAGTGACAGGGATTGAATCTAAGTTAGTGACAGGGATTGAATCTCAGTCAGTGACTGGGATTGAGCCTCAGTCACTGACAGGGATTGAACCTTAGTGAGTGACAGGGATTGAACCTCAGTTAGTGACTGGATTTGAACCTTCATCCGGGACAGGGATTGAGGCTCAGTCAGTGACAGGGATTGACACTCAGTCAGTGACAAGGATTGAACATTAGTCAGTGACAGGGATTGAATATCAGTCAGTGACAGGGATTGAATCTCAGTCAGTGACTGGGATTGGCACTCAGACAGTGACCAGGATTGAACCTCAGTCAGTGACAGGGATTGAACCTTAAACAGTGACAGGCATAGAATCGCAATCAGTGACAGGGATTGACCATTAGTCAGTTACAGGGATTGAATCTCAGTCTGTGACAGGGATTGAACCTCCGACAGTGACAGGGATTGAATCTCAGTCTGTGACAGGGTTTGAACCTCAGTCAGTGACAGGGATTGAACCTTAGTCAGTGACAGGGATTGATCTAAGTTCGTGACAGGGATTGAATCTCAGTCAGTGACTGGGATTAACCCTCAGACAGTGACAGGGATTGAATCTCAGTCAGTGACTGGGA
>NW_025155367.1:825-1442 GCF_004010195.1 Chiloscyllium plagiosum
TCTCAGTCAGTGACAGGGATTGAATCTCAGTCAGTGTCATGGACTAAACCTAAGTCAGTGACAGGGATTGAATCTGAATCAGTGAAAGGAATTGAACCACAGTCAGTGACAGGGATTGAATCTCAGTCATTGACAGGAATTGAATCTCAGTCAGTGACAGGGATTGAACCTCAGTTAGTGACAGAGATTGAATCTCAATCAGTGACAGGGATTGGCCCTCAGACAGTGATAGGGATTGAATCTCATTCAGTGACAGTCATTAAATCGCAGTCAGTGACAGGGATTGAATCTCAGTCAGTGACAGGGATTGAATCTCAGTCAGTAACACAGATTGAACCTCAGTTAGTGACAGGGATTGAACCTCAGGCAGTGACAGGGATTAAACCTCAGTCAGTGAGACAGATTGAATCTCAGTCTGTGACAGGGATTGAACATTAGTCAGTGACAGGGATTGAATCTCAGTCAGTGACTGGGAGTGACACTCAGACAGTGACCAAGATTGAATCTCAGTCAGTGACAGGGATTGAATCTCAGTCAGTGTCATGGACTCAACCTAAGTTAGTGACAGGTATTGAATCTGAATCAGAGAAAGGAATTGAACCTCAGTCAGTGACAGG
>NW_025155368.1:0-1442 GCF_004010195.1 Chiloscyllium plagiosum
TCTGTCACAGACAGTGGGAATAACACACTCCATTTCCCCGTGTGTCACAGACTGTGGGGTATAACACTGTCCGTCTCCCCGTCTGTCACAGACTCTGGGTATAACACTGTCCGTCTGTGACAGACTGTGGGAATAACACTCTCCGTCTCCTCGTCTGTCACAGGGTGTGGGTATAACACTGTCCGTCTTTCACAGACTGTGTCTATAACACTGTCCATCTCACCGTCTGTCAAAGACTGTGGGCATAACACAGTCCGTCTCCCCGTCTGTCATAGACTGTGGGTATAACACCGTCCGTCTCCCCGTCTGTCACAGACTGTGGGTATAACACTGCCCGTCTCCCCGTCTGTCACAGACTGTGGGTATAACACTGCCTGTCTGTCACAGACTGTGGGTATAACACCGTCTGTCTCCCCGTCTATCACAGACTGTGGGTATAACACTGCCCGTCTCCCCGTCTGTCACAGACTGTGGATATAATAGTGTCCTTCTCCCCGTCTGTCATAGACTGTAGGTATAACACTGCCCGTCCATCCGTCTGTCACAGAGTGTGGGTATAACACTGCCCGTCTCCCCGTCATTCACAGACTGTGGGTATAACACTGCCCGTCTGTCACAGAGTGTGGGTATAACACTGCCCGTCTCCCCGTCTGTCACAGACTGTGGGTATAAAACTGCCCGTCTCCCCGTCTGTCACAGACTGTGGGTATAACACTGACCGTCTCCCCGTCTGACACAGACTGTGGGTATAACAGTCTCCCCGTCTATCACAGACTGTGGGTATAATACTGTCCGTCTCCCCGTCTGTCACAGACTGTGGGTATAACACTGTCCGTCTGTCACAGACTGTGGGAAGAACACACTCCATCTCCCCGTGTGTCACAGACTGTGGGGTATAACACTGTCCGTTTCCCCGTCTGTCACAGACTCTGGGTATAACACTGTCCATCTGTGACAGACTGTGGGAATAACACTCTCCGTCTCCTCGTCTGTCACAGACTGTGGGTATAACACCGTCCGTCTGTCACAGACTGTGTCTATAACACTGTCCATCTCACCGTCTGTCAAAGACTGTGGGCATAACACAGTCCGTCTCCCCGTCTGTCACAGACTGTGGGTATAACACTGTCCGTCTCCCCGTCTGTCACAGACTGTGGGTATAACACTGCCCGTTTCCCCGTCTGTCACAGACTGTGGATATAACAGTGTCCTTCTCCCCCTCTGTAATAGACTGTAGGTATAACACTGGCCGTCTCCCCGTCTGTCACAGACTGTGGGTATAGCACCGTCCGTCCTCCCGTATGTCACAGACTGTGGGTGTAACACTGCCCGTCTCCCCGTCTGTCACAGACTGTGGGTATAACACTGCCCATCTCACCGTCTGTCACAGACTGGTGAAAACACTGCCTGTCTGTCACAGACTGTGGGTGTAACACTGCCCG
>NW_025155369.1:0-1442 GCF_004010195.1 Chiloscyllium plagiosum
TAACAAATGAACATCTCAAATTTCAATGTTGAGTTCAGGAAGATTTTTACCTGAATTTGTGAAATCTTTTGTTTCTGCTGCTGCTTCAATTCTAGAGCTGCTAATTTCTTCTTTCAGAGAATCTAAGGAAGACTTCACCCGATCCTGAGATTGGGAGACAAATTCGGGAAGTAAAATTTTTAGACATTATCATGTGATGAAATAATCAAGGATGAAATCTGTTCCCTTTTACCTTATAGATTTCAACAGCTTCTTTAATCGGGATGAAGTGGTGCTCCCTGTGTTTCCAGAAATCTCTCCAAACCAGACTGATCAGTTTCTTGTCAGTTTCACAAAACAGCTTCAATTCTTTCTCATGTTCCTCACAATGAAACATACTTTCCTTCTCTTGCAGTTTCAGACATAATTTTTGAGCTATTTTGGCCAGATTCGTCAAAGCCTGATTTACCTTGAGGTTTCTTTGTGGAAATTCCTGATTCCATTCTGGGCAGGAGTTTATCTCCTGGTTTTCCCAACTTTGGGTGATACAGGAGCGGCAGAAATTGAGCCCACAATCCAGTGTAACCGGATCGATGAAGAAATCCTGACAAATGGGACAAATTATCTCCTCGGTTAAACTCTCTCCCTGCTGTCTGGAAGCCATGTTCACCCTCAGCACTTCCGGACTCAAACCGCTCCCAGTTTCAGTGTTACTGCGCTGTTGAACACATTCAGCTCAGTCACTCCCTCAGGGAATTCACTGCATATATTCAAGGAAATTTGTCTCTATCATGAACACTCTGAGAGGTGGAGACAGTCCCCAGAGCAGAATGAGGAATAAACAGCGTTAGAGCAGCGACAGGGAATCCCTGAAGCCGGGAGGTGAGAGGGAAAGTAGGATGGGAATGGTGTAGGTGGGTGGAGAGAGGATGGGAGGGAGTGGGGATGTTGTCCTGGGAGTGACTGGCAGCCTGCTGCTCTCCTTCATATCCTTCAGTCCCAAAGCAGCCCCAGGCATGGATGGCCAAGTTGTGTTTGTCTTTGTGGGAAACACAAGCTGAAACATATTGTCCAGTGCCTCCTCACCTCTCCCTTACAATCCACCAGGATCCTCTCAATCCTCACTTTGGGAGTCACTGCACAGAACTGAAGAGC
Source organism: Chiloscyllium plagiosum (assembly GCF_004010195.1). Taxonomy (NCBI): domain Eukaryota; kingdom Metazoa; phylum Chordata; class Chondrichthyes; order Orectolobiformes; family Hemiscylliidae; genus Chiloscyllium; species Chiloscyllium plagiosum. Next base: position 1,135 of record NW_025155369.1, read on the forward strand.
CTCATCCCTGGTCCCATTCTGGGAAATCTCCCCTTGCACCATCCCTTCGACCTTGACATCCTTCCGAAATGGCAGGCCCAGAATTGGCTGCAGCTTGGGCGGGAGACCAGTGGGAATCCTGTCGGTGCCATTTCTCCAGACTCACTGCTGGTTCCCCCTCAATACAGCGGGCAGTCCAGGGAATTCCCCCTGGAGACACAAACCCCAATATTTTCAATCAAACTGAGCCTACTGCAGCAATTCTCCGTCAGATTATATCTCCCTCTCCCGGAGAGGGGGCAGGGGGAGTCTCCACGAGAGTCTCCTTC
>NW_025155370.1:0-1442 GCF_004010195.1 Chiloscyllium plagiosum
AGGGACCATATTTTTTCAATCTCATTCTCTAACGGGCTGAGGACTAAACAATTGCAACATCCCCGGGCTAAATTTAAAGTACAGGAAAACGGAATGCGACAGGTGTGTATCGTCCCTTCAGTCCATGTTTGCTGAATCTACTATCTAATTCTCTGATCCCTTATTCTTCTTTAAAACGGGGAAAAAAGCCCAGAAACAATATTGCAAACGATTCCAGGAATGTCTCCCAATAGAAAGATAATGTGCAGTCTTTTTTTCTATATACGCAAATCTGTTCTTATTCATTCCCAATCAGTCAACGCTCTCATTTTGACTGCAAGCAATCAGGCGACAATATTGTGGCTTATCGTGATGTGTTCTGTGGTGTTTGTTTTGCAGAAGGATACTTTCGCGTGGTTCAGATATTTCTCCTTCAGGTAGGCTGTTGTTAAACACTTTTGAGTTCGCAATGGTTGAGTTTTAGAATAAGACAGAAGACACATGACGTGGGATCAGGTTCACGTCCAAAGGGAACTTGCATTTGCTTTCAGTGACGTGGTGATTTTTGCTCGCTTTTGTAGCTGACCTGTTGAGTTCCCTGTTGCTAGAATGTGAACTTCGACAGGGAGAATTCAGTCTTAACATCGAAAGGGGTAGATTGTTTCTTGTTGTTCACATCTAACAAGTGTGTGCTTTTGGAATGCTGTGTATATTGCAAGATTTGATTATTTGTGATTATTTGATACATTTAATTGTCATTAATTTTAATATAATAAAGAAACAGGCCCTCCAGTCCTTCAAGTTTTTACCAACATATTTTGCCTTTCCATACAAAGGCTGTGTTCACTTTCCTCTGTTCTTATTCTTGTATTCGTCCACATGTTTTGACGGCTGTTGTTGTGTCTGCTTCCACCATTTCCTGAGGCAGCCTGTTCTAATCATACACCATGTTGTGAGTAAAACAAAAGACTGTTTCACACATCTCGTTTATGCTCCCCCTCCACTTTCAGGAAACTTGTGTCCCCTACAAGTTATCCCTTCAACATGGGGATGATGCATCGAAGTTCCCACTCTACCTCTGCCACTTAGAACCTTCTAAAATTCTGTCCAACAGGTCTTCAAACGCCAGCATTCCACTGAAAGAAGCCCCGGTTTATCCAATCGCACTTCACAGCTAAATTCCCATTCCAGACAACCCGAAATTCTTGGTAATTTATTTCTGTATGCTGTCTAAAGCATGCATACCCACCTGATAGTGTGGTGACCAGAAGTGCACGCAATAATCCAAGGGTGGCCTAACCACTGTTTCATAAAACTGCAGCGTAGCCCGCTTATCCTTATTCCCAATGTCACTTCCCGTGAAAGCACGCGTGTCATGGCCCATTTTAACCACCTTATCGATCTGTGTTACAACCTTGAGTGATTCGTGAAACTGCGTACCCAGATCCCGCTGCACATCAATA
>NW_025155371.1:0-1442 GCF_004010195.1 Chiloscyllium plagiosum
CAACTGAATTCTTGCTATCTCTGATTCTGATGGATTCTCCAGTAAGTTTAATTGACGAGCTACTGCTGTAATTATCTCTCCTTTCCACACAGATGCAGTCACTTCCAATTCCAGCTTTTCAGCTAATTCTTGCAACTTGGTCTAATTCACTTTTCGTAAAATTTCCAAAGTCGCTGCATGCACACCCAGGAAACCTTTAGCGACTGAAATAGCCATTATTATTCGAAGCTTTGTCAACCCAATCAAACTAATACCCGAATTAAAGACACTAGCTCCTCCCACTCGGTGTTGAAAATCCAGCAATGAGCCCCCAGTTTGTTATGGACGAGGCTAGACCACTCAAAACATTCTTAAGCAAGCAGCCCTGAGCATAACTTCGCTGTTTGTTTTGGTCATTATCCAATGAAAATTACCCGGAGTAATTTAGCTAGAGTGATTTTAAATCAGACAAAAACGTTATTCACAAAGTTACACAATGAAACACAATGAACAGAATAAAGAACCCCGACAGAATTCAAACTGTCCAGCTAGACTTAATTATACTATTCCAAATCCACATCATCGCCCCAATAATCAAACTTCCTTGAAAAAACGTTATAATGGAATGCATGCTTCCAGGTTGAAGCTGAAGGGAAGAAAAGAGAGAGAGTTTCCACACAGCTCCAAGTTGAACTTCCCAGGTCAAGACTCAACTGAAAACTGCTCAGCTCAGCTCAACTCAGCTAGCTCAGCTAAAAGAGCTGACCACTCCCCGTTCATTATACAGGTTACTTCGAAAGCATGACACCTTTGCCATGTAGTTTCATCTGTTTACATATACATAAAAGGCCTCTGAAAATCTCTTTCGTGTCTGTACCAAACCAGACTGATCATAGCCTGGCCCCGTTTTATTGACCCTCTGAAAAACATCAAGCACAGAGTCTACTTGAGCAAAGGAACAGCTTTTAGCAAAAAAGAAGTCAGAGAAGACAGGCGAGTGTTCTGTATGGAGGTCAGAAGCTGGTGGGAATGGCTAATACTATCAGAGTGTGGCTGATGACAGATATGTGAACAACATGACGTTCAATACAGGGTCACATACCAACTGTACATCCAGATGGTTAGACTTCATTCAGAACCTGGAGCTCTCTCTCAACCAACATGGGGGCTTCATAGAGCTCTGTAAACTGTCATCGACTCATAGAATCCCACAGCACAGAGACAGGCCAATTATCACAAACTGGTTCATGCTGATCAAAATGTCCATCCATGCAAACCCCATTTCCCTGCGCTTGGTCAATATCCTTCTAAACCTTTCCTAACTATACATTTGTCCAAATGTGAAGGCACATATCATGGAAAGCATGTTATATCTAATGCCATCCGTATTTTGTTTTGGAAATAATGAGTGCTGATTCATAACATTCCAATGTTAATGCAATCACGTTTCATTCTTTTTGTAG
>NW_025155372.1:0-1442 GCF_004010195.1 Chiloscyllium plagiosum
ACCAGTACGTTGAACTTTGTGATGTAACTGGCTGGTCCAACTTTCTCTGTACAGTCCTCCAATCTTGGTATTGGGTATGAGTCTGATTTTGTTACGGCCTTGACCTTCCGATAGTCCACACAAAAACATTGAGACCCATCAGGTTTTGGGAACTAACATGATCGGCCAACTCCACTCCTTCTGACTCGGTTCAATGATATCTTCATTGAGCGCCACATCCACTCCCTCTGGACCCACGTGGCTTTGAACGGATTAAGCCTGTAGGGGTGTTGTTTTATCGGAACATCATTCCCTACTTCCACCTCATTCACAATAATATTACTCCTCCCATCTTATCCCTGCATATGTCCTCATACTGCCGCAACAAGCCTTTCAACTGAGTTCTTTGCTCCTGAGACAGAACCTATCCCATTCCTCAAGGATGTCCTCATTATTTTACATATTTTAAAGCACGCCATACTCCACAACATCTGGGTTTGATTCACCACTCTGCAGGGTATTAAGTAACACCTGTTTCTCCAGTTCCCCTTCTGGGTTATCATAAGGTTACAATATATTCACATGATGTACATGATAGAGGTTTTTCCTATTCAGCATCTTTGCCAGAGAGTTTACCCGACTCAACCTACTCTATCCACAGCTCCACTGATCTTTGTTGCCTGTAAATTTGCTAACCAACCCATCCACTTATTCATCCAAGTTATTTGTATTTATCAGGAACAGCAGTGGTCCCAGTACGGAACCCTGTGGAATACCCCAAGTCACGGATCTCCATCCTGAAAAACACCTTTCCACCACTCCCCTCTGCCTTCAATGTGCAAACTGATTCTGAATCCATGTGGCCAAGTTACCGGGGATCCCCATGCATCTTAATCTTCGACAACATCCATTGCTCTACCCTCATCAATCACCTTTGTCCCCTGCTCTAAACATTTAATTAATTTTGTAAGACATGACCTGCCCTGCACAAAGTCATGCAGACTGTCTCTAATTAGGCCATGCTTTCCCGAATGTCTATAAATCCTATCCATACGAATTCTTTCCAAAAGCTTCCCAACCAACAATGTGAGACTCATCAGTCTACAATTTCCTGAATAATCCCAATTTCCCTTCGAGTCACTAATCCTCTGGGACCTCTCCCATGGCGAGTGAGTATACAAAGGTCTTGGTCCAGGCCCCAGCAATCTCTTGACTCTTTCAATAACCTGTGGTAGATACCATCGGGCCCTGGGGATTTAACCACCTTAATGCTCTTCAAGAGACCCCAACATCACTTCTTTCTTTATCTCGAAATGCCCTCGCATATGAGCATGCTCCACACGAATCTCCTTATCCTCCATAACTTTCTCCTGTGTGAATACTGACACAAAGTACTCAGTTCGAGTCTCACCCACATCCTCGGCCTCCTTTACAAGTTCCCTCCTTTATTCCTGAGTGGCCCT
>NW_025155373.1:0-1442 GCF_004010195.1 Chiloscyllium plagiosum
TCTATGTTTCTTTATTCAACCTTTGAGGATACTCAATTCTATCCACACTGATTTTGTGACATCTGACCGTACTTTGTGTCATTCAGTCAGAAAGTTATACAGTCAGAGAGATGTACAGCATGGAAACAGATCCTTAAGTCCAACTCGTCCATGCCGACTAGATTACCCAACCTATTCTAGTCCCATTTGCCAGCACTTGGCCTATATCCTTCGTATCCCTCCTATTTACAAACCCATCCAGATTCCTTTTAAATATTGTAATGGGACCAGTGTCCACCACTTCCTCCTAAAATTGTTTCCATACACACACCATCTTGTGCATGAAAAACTTGCTCTTTTGGTCCCTTTTAAATCTTTCCCTTCTCAACCTAAACCTATGCCCTCCATTCCTCCACCACCCCAGGGAAAATACTTTGTCTATTTGTCCCAGGCATGCCCCTTGTGATTTTCTAAACCGCTATAAGGTCACCTCTCAGCCTCTGACGATCCACAGCAAACAGCCCCAGCCTATTCAACATCTCCATGTAGCTCAAATACTCCAATCCTTGTAAATATTTTCTGAATACTTTCAAGTTTTGCAACAATCTTCCGATAGTAAGGAGACCAGGATTCTTATGATTGATTTATTTGCATTCTTACTCCCCCCACCAACCTATCTTTTCATAGGATACATATCCTTGAATATTGTCAATCCCGATCCCCTTTCAGCACGTCTCTGCCAATTTCAATCTGCGCTACAAGCTCGTTTACCTGAGTTCTTATGCGGCATGCATTCAGATATAACAGTCCTATATTAACCGTACCTCCTCTCAACGTCATTTATCTGTCAGTTTGCTTGAAGTTTGATTGTTTACACTCTGTCCTATTTGTGCCTGTGCTGAAGATTTTCATAAAGTCCCCTGCGTTCTGCAGTCTTACCTCCTCTTTGAATTCGAGATATCTAATTTCCACTCTAACTGAAACCCCACCCAAATCTAAAAAATTAAAGATCTGACCAAAGCCCTAGTTATGTGATTTGTTGGGACTCTGGTACCATCATTGTTCAGATGAAGACCATACCATCAGAACAGGTCCCTTCTTCCCCAGTAATACAATATGCTTATGCAACACAAAATACAGTGTCAAAATGACTTGTACATTCCAAAATATGGAAAGTACAAACAGATGTGATTGTTAAAATACACTCATGATCTTGAGCTATATAAATTGAAATGTGAATTACAAAACCATGGAAGTTTTGTGCAAACTTTATCAATCATTCTTCGGCCCACAGCTGAGATGCTGATTTCCCCTTTGTCAGTGTTCCCCTCAACTGAGATTCTCTGGACCAGTCCCACACACAGTATTTATGCGGCTTATCAGTTCCTACTGCTGTTTGCCCAGTCAATTGAAGTTAATCAACCTTCTCCCTGGAACCAATCAATTGATCTATTGGATTCCGT
>NW_025155374.1:0-1442 GCF_004010195.1 Chiloscyllium plagiosum
ATCCCAGTGTGGGACTCGGCCCATGCTCGCTCTTATCCCAGTGTGGGACTCGGCCCGTGCTCGCTCTGATCCCAGTATGGGACTCGGCCCGTGCTCGCTCTGATCCCAGTATGGGACTCGGCCCATGCTCACTCTGATCCCAGTGTGGCACTCAGCCCATGATCGCTCTGATCCCAGTGTGGGACCCAGCCCGTGCTCACTCTGATCCCACTCTGGGACACAGCCCATGCTCGCTCTTATCCCAGTGTGGGTCCTGGCCCGAGCTCGCTCTGATCCCAGTGTGGGACTCGGCCCATGCTCGCTCTGATCCCAGTGTGGGACTCGGCCCGTGCTCGCTGTGGTCCCAGTATGGGACACGGCCCGTGCTCGCTCTGATCCCAGTGTGGGACACGGCCCGTGCTCGCTCTGATCCCAGTGTGGGACTCGGCCGGTGCTCGCTCTGATCCCACTCTGGGACTCGACCCGTACTCGCTCTGATCCCCGTGTGGACTTGGCCTGGGCTCACTCTGATCCCACTGTTGGACACGGCCCGTACTCGCTCTGATCCCAGTGTGGGACCCGGCCTGTACTCGCTCTGATCCCAGTGTGGGACCCGGCCCGTGCTCGCTCTGATTCCGCTCTGCGACTTGGCCCGTGCTCGCTCTGATCCCTGTGTGGGACTCGGCCCTTACTCGCTCTGATCCCAGTGTGGGACACGGCCCGTACTCGCTCTGATCCCAGTGTGGGACCCGGCCTGTGCTCGCTCTGATCCCAGTGTGGGACTTGGCCCGTGCTCGTTCTGATCCCCGTGTGGGATGCGGCCTGTCCTCGCTCTGATCCCAGTGTGGGACACGGCCCGTACTCGCTCTGATCCCACTCTGGGACTCGCCCCGTGCTCGCTCTGATCACACTCTGGGACTCGGCCCGTGATCGCTCTGATCCCTGTGTGGGACTCGGCCTGTGCTCGCACTGATCCCAGTTTGGGACACGGCCCGTGCTCGCTCTGATCCCACTCTGGGACTCGGCCTCTGCTCGCTCTGATCCCAGTGTGGGACTCGGCCCGTGATCGCTCTGATTCCAGTGTGAGACCCGGCCTGTGCTCGCTCTGATCCTACTCTGGGGCTCGGCCCGTACTCGCTCTGATCCCAGTCTGGGACACTGCCCGTACTCGCTTCGATCCCACTCTGGGACTCGGGCCGTACTCGCTCTGTTCCCAGTGTAGGACTCGGCCCGTGCTCGGTCTGATCCCACTCTGGAACATGGCCCGTACTCGCTCTGATCCCAGTGTGGGACGGGGCCCTTGCTCGCTCTGATCCCACTCTGGGACTCGGCCCGAGCTCGCTCTGATCCCAGTGCGGGACTCGGCCCGTGCTCACTCTGATCCCACTCTGGGACTCTGCAAGAGCTCGCTGTGATCCCAGTGTGGGACTCGGCCCGTACTCGCTCTGATCCCAGTGTGGGAC
>NW_025155375.1:0-1442 GCF_004010195.1 Chiloscyllium plagiosum
CAGTTTAAGTGAGGGGTGTATGGGGTCTTCCACAATGCTCTCAGCCTTGCGGATGCAGTGTGTGGTGTAAATGTCTGTAATGGAGGGGGGAGAGATCCCGATGATCCTCTCAGCTGTCCTCACTATCCGTTGTAAGGTTTTACAATCCAAGGCAGTGCAATTCCTGAACCAGTGATGCAGCAGCTCAGGGGACTCTCAATGAACCCCCTGTAGAATGTGGTGAGGATGGGGAGGGAGTGGGAGGTCAGCTTTCCTCATCCTGCGCAGAAAGTAGAGATGCTGCTGGGCTTTCTTGGCTATTGAGTTGGTGTTGAGGGACGAGGTGAGATTATCCGTTGGGTATACACCAAGAAATTTGGTGCTCTTCATGATCTCCATTGGGCAGCTGTCGATGTCCAGCGGAGAGTGGTCACTCCATGTCCTCCTGAAGTCAACAACCATGTCTTTCATCTTGTCCACGTTCAGAGACAAGCTGTTGGTTCTGCACCAGTCCATTAGCCACGGCACCTCCTCTTTGTATGCTGACTCATCATTTGTGCTGATGAGACTCACTACAAACATATCATCAGTGAACTTGATCACTGCACAGTTGTGTGTCAGCAGAGTGAACAGCAGTGGACTGACCACACAGCCCTGGGGGCCCCCATGCTCAGTGAGATGGTATTGAAGATGCTGTTCCCAATCCGGACTGACTGAAATCTCCCAGCCAGAAAGTACAGGATCCAGTTACACAGGGAGGCATTCAGGCTCAGCAGACTCAGCTTTCCAATCAGGTGCTGAGGAATGATGATGCTAAATTCAGAACTGAAGTCAATGATCAGTAATCTGATGTAGGTCTCTTTCTTCTCCAGGTGAGTGAGGGCCAGATGGAGGGTGGTGGAAATGGCATCATCTGTTGAGCGATTTGGTTGAAAATGCGAACTGCAGGATGTCCAGTGAGGGTACAGCAAGGTCTTAATATGCCTCAACATGAGCCTCTCAAAGCACTTCTTGACGATGGGTGTGGGTGGAACAGGAACGTACATTCATACATACATACACATACACACACACATATATATACTAACACACAGACGTACCTGTATAGTCAAAATAAATAGTCATTTCACTGACTTCATTGTTGTATACTATCATTATCTTGGTCTCGATGACCATCTAAATTGAAATTCTAACTTAATATTTGGAGAAATTAATAGGATCACATAATATATACTGTGCAAATGATTATGTGAGAGCAAAACAGTAAGGACAGCTCAAATCAGCGGCATATGGAAAAATCAATGAAATCTGAGCAAAACTTGCGCCCACACCTCCCCCCTTACTTCCTTTCAAGGCTCCAAGGGATCCTTCCATATCTGCCACAAATTCACCTGCACCTCCACACACATCATTTACTGCATCTGCTGCACCTGATGTAGCCTCCTCTATATTGGTGAGACAGG
>NW_025155376.1:0-1442 GCF_004010195.1 Chiloscyllium plagiosum
AACTAAAGAAATCAAAATGCGATATCGTGGAACAATGGTTGAAAAACAAACTGCTCAGCACCTGAGGAATCAAACAAAGCTGCACGGGACAATTCCAGACCCAACATAGATAAGAATATCAGAATACTAGGGGAGCAGTATTAGAGAAAGAGATCGCTGAGAAAGTAGTAAGGCAACTGAAAAAAAAAATACAGATTTGCAGGCAGCTGCAAGAGCACTGCATCCAACAGACAGATAAAAGAGATAAGGACCCACGGAATTTGAGCCGTCAGCTGATCCGTTTACATTCTCTTCGAGAGTCATGCAGCAGAACGTCTTACATGGTTTCGATGAGAGGAAAGAGCTGAAATTATTGTGTTGTTTAAGCTTGTCACTACATTCTACCATTCGAGCCCCATTAAATTCAGAAGATGTAGCCTTTGCCAACATGAAAGAGGCAATGTTAACAGCGATCGTTTATAATAAATGTGACCTTGGTGATTGATGGAGCAAGTCTACGCAAAAAAGAAAGGAAACTCAGAACTGCCTTTGTTAAGCATTTAAGGGTACATTTTACATGGATTTACAGAGACTTACAGAGGGGCTAGTTATCAGAGACTGCGTCAGTCTGTGGGCTTGGATTCTCGAGCCCCATGACAACGAAGAGAGCAGGAAGACATTTTTGATTTTCAATCCCACAGAGCCAAGTCAGAATGAGGCTTTGATCATCATGTGATTGTCCCAGGCATGGGAGCAAGCAGTCGAAGAACTCAAGAAAAGCGAGGTAGAGACTGGAGCCGAAATGCTTTATTTCTGAAACTTCAGCCAGTGTCCTATGGGAAGAAATGAAGGAAGGTGGGTGAGCTCTAACCAGAAAAAAAGAAGTTCCACCACGTTCAGCTACAGTGAGAGATATAGAGGCACAGCACGGAAACACTTGGCAGGCAGTAAGGTGAAACCATTGCGGGCGCTCAGGATACAATGCATGTGCATGTCAAGAAGCTGCCCGGCCTTACCCACATCTACATTGATCACCGACGTCAGCGGGATGCAGAAATGATCGAACGAGTCATCATCTCCTCTGACAATGCACAATCGGCAAGGTGAAGTCCATGCTTTGGACATGAGCCAGCCCATGTAACACCCATTCCCAAGCTATGAGGCCACTGTCTTCTGGTTCCTGGTTTCTGCCTCCACAGTGTGGATTTGCAACACGAAGTGCAATAGGATTCGTAAATGGGAGGTAAGAATTTATTTGAGATAGTGGAGGGTCCAGCACAACCCTAAACACCTTGAGAATTAATGATCAAGACAGCCACTTCCACAACCTTAATACGCATAGTGGATACCACCGTTCTCGAACTCATTACAAGGCCAAGACACTGCATGCCACATCTTCAAACTTTCCTCCCCCGCCATGGAAGTGATGAACTTCCACCAGTTTCGCCGGTAGCAGCTTCCTC
>NW_025155377.1:0-1442 GCF_004010195.1 Chiloscyllium plagiosum
GAGACAGTGAGTGTGATAGAGTGAGAGAGTGAGATGGCGAGAGTATCAGAGAGAGAAAGAGATGGTTTGTGTGACAGAGGGGGAGGCACAGCGTTTGTGACAGATAGAGAGAGAGGCAGAGAGTGTGACAGTGAGAGAGACATAGAGAGAGAGATGATGAGTGATAGAATGAGCAGGACTTTTCCACTTAATGGTAATGTTCTGGGGAGTGTTGCTGAACACAGAGACCTTGGAGTGCAGGTTCATAGCTCCTTGAAAGTAGAGTTGCAGGTAGATAGGATAGTGAAGAAGGTATTTAGTATGATTTCCTTTATCGGTCAGAGCATTGAGTATCAGAGTTGGGAGGTCATATTGTGGCTGTTCAGGACATTGGTTAGGCCACTTTTAGAATATTATGTGCAATTCTGGTCTCACTCCTATCGGAAGGATGTTGTGAAACTTGATTGGATGCAGAAAAGGTTTACAAGGATGTTGCCAGGTTGGAAGGTTTGAGCTATAGGGAGAGGCTGAGTCGGTTGGGGCTGTTATCTCTGGAGCATCAGAGGCTGAGGGTGACTTTATACACGTTTATAAAATCATGAGGGGCATAGATAGGGTTAAAGAGACAAAGTCTTTTCTCTGGGGTGGGGAATCTAAGGGGCAACCTTAGATTCACAAGAAGGTGATGCATGGATGGAATGAGCTGCCAGAGGAAGTGGTGGAGGCTGGTACAATTACAACATTTAAAAGGCATATGGATGGGTATATGATTAGGAAGGGTTTCAAGGGATATGGGCCAAGTGCTGGTAAATGGGACTAGATTAGGTGAGGATAACTGGTCGGCATGGATGAGTTGGACCGAAGGGTCTGTTTCTGTGCTGTACCTCTCTATGATTCTATGAGTGAGCGAGCAAGAGAGAGAGAGAGATGGTCCATTTGACAGATAGAAAGGAAGAGAGACAGAGACGGTGTCTGTGACAGAGTGAAAGACAATGACTGTGATAGAGTGAGAGAGAGAGCGAGACAGAGTGTGTCACGGACAGTGAGTGTGTGTGAGAGAGAGAGAGAGATAAAATGTGTGATAGAGAGAGAGATGGTATATGTGATAGAGAGAGAGATGTATATGTGTGACAGAGATAGACAGTGAATGCCAAAGTGACAGCGAGGGAGACGGTGAGTGTAACAAAAAGACGTGGTGTGTATGACAAAGAGACAGACGGAGAGAGAGCGAGCGAGGGAGACAATGATTACGACAGAGGGACAGAGATACAGGGAGAGAGACACGGTGATTGTGACAGAGAGAGTGAGAGAGGATGAGTGGGTGACAGAGAAAGTCAGAGAGAGAGGGAGAGTGATGGTGAGTGTGACAGAGTGTCACAAAGTTGGTGTGTAAAAATAGTAAAATTGTAAATGAATTGAAAAGCAGAGTATGGTCCCTTTCGGAGGAAAAGTGCTCTTTAAGC
>NW_025155378.1:0-1442 GCF_004010195.1 Chiloscyllium plagiosum
GACAGAGCGCGCGAGCGAGACAGAGCACGCGAGCGAGAGAGAGACAGAGCACGCGAGCGAGAGACAGAGCGCGCGAGCGAGAGACAGAGCGCGCGAGCGAGAGACAAGCGCGCGAGCGAGAGACAGAGCGCGCGAGCGAGAGACAGAACGCGCGAGCGAGAGACAGAACGCGCGAGCGAGAGAGAGACCGAGCGCGCGAGCAAGAGAGAGAGACCGAGCGCGCGAGCGAGAGAGACAGAGCGCGCGAGAGAGAGACAGAGCGCGCGAGAGAGAGACAGAGCGCGCGAGAGAGACAGAGCGCGCGAGCGAGAGAGAGCGCGCGAGCGAGAGAGACAGAGCGCGCGAGCGAGAGACAGAGCGCGCGAGCGAGAGAGAGACAGAGCGCGCGAGCGAGAGAGAGAGACTGAGCGCGCGAGCGAGAGAGAGACAGAGCGCGCGAGCGAGAGAGAGACAGAGCGGAGAGAGACAGAGCGCGCGAGCGAGAGAGAGACAGAGCGCGCGAGCGAGAGAGACAGAGCGTGCAAGCGAGAACGAGAGAGAGCGCGCACACGAGCCAACGAGAGAGCCTCTTCTCTCTGGCACCACCCCCCAAATCGAGAGCTGGCACTCACCAGAACAGGCCGCACAGTGGACGGGTCGGGGGCACAGGTGAGCCGGAGGTAATGTTTGGTGACCTCCTGGCTCGTGCCGATGATCTTGATGTGGTCCCAGTCGAGGGTGTCGGTGCTGCTGTCGAAGCTGTTGATCTGCAGCACCAGGGGCTCGCTCCGCAGCCTCTTGGTCGGGCCGTGCTGGAAGCGCGCCGCGCGCCGTTGCTTCTTGAAGTCCTTGTCCGGGTCCTCGAACACAAGCTGGCCTGGCCTCTTCAGGCGCCTTCCCTTCCTCACCGCTCCCGTCGTATCAAACTCCCTGTGGGTGGGCGGGGGAGGGGCAGGGCAAAGGGTTAGAACCGCAGGCTGCGCCCTGGCCACTCTACCCCCACCAGCACACCCAAGGTGCCAACACGTGAGCTGCTCTCTCACTCGTGGGGAAATGTGATGGCCGATCAGCGCACAGCAGGATCCCACAACACAAGCCCCCTCCCCGACTTCCCCTGTACACGTGAACAGGCGAGGGGGATAGAGGGATCCGGACAACCTCGAGGGGAAAGGGTTTCCCCAGCTGGGAGTGGAACAGGCTGAATGGCCAGTCACTGGACTGAACCGCTCTGTTGCTGAGCAGCTCTCCTGTTGAGGAATCGTTGCACACAGAAACAGGGGCGCCCCCCCCACCCCGCCGGGGGCAGGGCCTTACCTGCGGGTCCTCTGCAAACGCCCTCTGCCTCGGCCTCTGTCCAGTCGCCCTCGGCCTCGACCCTTGTGCAGGGGCTTGCGGTAAACGGGCCGACTCTCACTGCCTGAGTACGAGCTGCTGTCAGACTCTGAGCTCGAGCCACTGTCACT
>NW_025155379.1:0-1443 GCF_004010195.1 Chiloscyllium plagiosum
TGGGCCAAGTACTGGAAAGGGGCATTAGTGTAGTTGCACATTGTTGTTTGTTGTTGCAGACTCAATGGTCCGAAAGGCCTGATCTGAATTGTATGATTCTATGAACCATAAATATAAAATATAGAACCGGCAGTGAAAGGTGGCACAGCTGAAGGAACAAGTCTAGCTACCAATCATATACTAATGTTTGATAAAGATGAAGAGAATGAATATGTTGCATGTTGCATGTGTATGTATCTGTCTGTCATCCTAATTTTTGTGGTATTACATATTTTATATTGACATTGTAACAGAACTTACAATCATCAAAAATTAGAAACACCATCCCTCATGGTAATTAAAATGGACTTCCCTCATTTGGTTATAATACCTGGAACTCTTAATTCATATCCTTGCACTAAAATCATTTTAAAAAGGAAAGAACTATTGACCTATGGTGGCTAAAATAGTCACTTTATCATATGTTAAACCAATTCACAAAACCATCAAAAAAGAAGACTATTGTTTCGTTTATACCTTTCTGGAAGTATCACATAATGGAATGGAAGTTGCCTACAAATTATCTCTGTTTGGAGCCAGACATTGGAATACACAATGGAACTGCCTTTCCAACAGAGCAGGCTGAAAATTGATCAGTTCCATCATCAGTACTGGAAGGTGTGTTCTCCCACTCTCTTTATCACCCTGTTTCTCTCTTGACCTTTTAAAAGTCAACATTCAGTGAAAAGCAGAGAACTCAAGGATATCTGCAGATGATACAGGTCATCAATTAAATAACTGTCAGTTCAGGTTAAGCCTAACTCTTCAACGACTCTTAAGAATGTTTTAAACTGTACATTCTTCATCTTCAGGGAACCAACATATCACCTCGCATCCACTAATTTGTAAGAAAATGTGGAACTCCCTGTCCAAAAAAAAAGGCATTTAAGCTCAGACTATGCAAACTTTCAAAAAAAATTGCAAGGTCAATGTCAGGGCCTTATAATATAAGTATATTGTATGGCAAAAAATTATTCATGGGACTCCTATGATACAGTGATATAGTTCCTCCCTAGGAGCAACAAATTCTGAATTCAAATTGCATCTTCCCAGATATTTGTCGTAACATCTCTGAAAAGTTTGATTAAAAGTATCTATAGCGAGGTTCAGATAAGTCAAGACTGACCCCATGCCACTGACATCAGTAACACACCAGTCTAGAATAAGCATGTGCAGAGAGAGAGATCTCAAGCTATGCATGAGAGCCATATTCAATAATCGACTATGTACAGATATAAATAAAGAGGTGCTACAGGATGTAAGGAGTTGAATGCCTTGCTTAGAAATAGTGAGCAAGCAACCTCAAGAATACTCATAAACCAAGATACCTGGACCAGTATTTCAATGTAAAGGCAGCAATATTGGCTCAACGCAGATAACAGGATCAGTCAGGGCTCACTTCAA
>NW_025155380.1:0-1443 GCF_004010195.1 Chiloscyllium plagiosum
GTTTCTCCTCATACGTCAACCCTCTCAACTCTGGAATCAACCTCGTGAAGCTTTCTCAAGTAAGAGACCAAAACTGCACGCAGTACTCCAGGTGTGGCCTTACCAGCACCCGATGCAGCTGCAACATAACCTCACTGCTTTTAAACTCAATTTCTTTTGCATTGAAGGACAACATTCCATTTGCCTTCCTAATTACGTGTTGTACCTGCACACCAACCTTCTATGATTCATTAAAAAGGATGCCCAGATCCCTCTGCATAGCAGCACGCTGCAACATTTACCTTTCAAGTAATAGTCCTTTTCACGGTTGCTCCTACCTAAGTGGATGATTTCACATTTATTAACATTGTATTCCATCTGCCAGACCTTTACCTACTCACTTGAAATATTTATGTTCCTCTGCAAAGTTTCCCAGTCCACCAAACACTTTGCTGTGCCACTCATCTTCATGTCATCTGCAAACTTTGAGACATTCCACGTGGTCCCCAACTCAAAACAACAATGTAAATTGTGAATAACTGTGGTCCCAACACTGTTCCGATTCTTTATGATGATGTGTATATTATCATGAAGATTATTGAAACACAAACTATATAAACGTTGCTTCTGATGCAAGTAACTTCAACTTTCTTCCCCGACAATTACATTGATCAATCAACCACAATGAAAGTGTTTCCCACCGTTCAATAACTGAGTGGTGGACAGACTAGTGTCTGAGTTGGACGACAACGTGTTGTTGCTCATGATAGTGACGCTGCAGGGATTATCCCTGAGACTGAGGTGTACACAATTATTTCAACACAGTCTCTTCACAGTAGCTTGACATCTTTGACAGACCTGAGCTGAGACTTAGGCAGATCGTGACCATCTGATTTTGATTCTGTCTTTTAAATTAATCCAAGTAAAAAAGGCTTCTTTCCCTTAATTGAGAATAATGCAAGTTAGAGTGATACATCAGTTTTCTTTTTATCAAGTAAATAGGCAGAATCATCATAATTAAATTTCAAAGGTATTTATTTTTCCAATATGCATACAGAAATAAACCACATGAACAATGATGATAGCAGTGTACAGGTTTCCAAGTTGAAAACTATTAACTGGACAACAATATCTCTTTATCTGACATTCACAGAAATTCATTGCTGCTTTTGAACAATTATTACAATGTCATAAGTTCATTGTAACAGAGTCCTAACTGTTCATCTGTTCTTCAGCTTTCTTTATCCCCACATCCTTCCCACTCTCCTGTTCCTCTGCCTCTTGGTCAGGATTGAGCCGAGGAGTGGTTGTTGTATCCGAGGTGATATTGATGGGGACAGTACGTTCATTCACAGCTGGCAGTGCCAGGCACGGGGCTTGAACCTTTAACCGACCGTCCTGTGACAAACAGCATCGAAGAGCTTCAGCATTGACATCCTCTGGCAGCTGGAATTCTCTCCTGAA
>NW_025155381.1:0-1443 GCF_004010195.1 Chiloscyllium plagiosum
GGTATTGAGGGAGCACTTTCTGAGGTATTGAGGGATCACGTTCTGAGGCACTGAGGGAGAACTATCTGAGGTATTGAGGGAAAACTTTCTGAGGTATTGAGTGAGAAATATCTGAGGTATTGAGGGAGCACTTCCTGAGGGACTGAGAAAACACTTTCTGAGGTACAGAGATATCACTTTCTGCGGTATAGTGAGAACACTATCAGAGATACTGAGGGAGCACTTTCTGAGGTACTGAGGGAGAACTATCTGATGTACTGAGGGAGCAATTTCTGAGGTCTTGAGGGAGCACCATCAGAGATACTGTGGGAGCACTTTCTGAGGTACTGTGGGAGAACTATCTGAGGGAGCACTTTCTGAGGTATTGAGGGAGCACTATCAGAGGTACTGAGGGAGCACTTTCTGAGGTACTGAGGGAGCACTTTCTGAGGTATTGAAGGACCACTGTCTGAGGTACTGTGGCATCACTTTCTGAGATATTGTGGGAGCACTTTCTGAGGTACTGAGGAAGAACTATCTGAGGTACTGATGGAGAACTAACTGAGGTACTGAGGGAGCACTATCTGCGGTACTGAGGTAACACTTTCTGATTTATTGAGGGAGCACTCTCTTCCGTATTGAGGGAGCACTTTCTGAGGTACTGAGGGATCACTTTCTGAGGTATTGAGGGAGCACTTTCTGAGGTACTGAGAGAGCAATTTCTGAGATATTGTGGGAGCACTTTCTGAGGTACTGAGGAAAACTATCTGAGCTATTGAGGGTGCACTGTCTGTGGTACTGAGGGATCACTTTTTGAGATATTGAGGAAGCACTTTCTGAGGTATTGAGGGAACACTTTCTGAGGTACTAAGGTAGCACTTTCGGATGTATTGAGGGAGCACTATCAGAGGTACTGAGGGAGCACTTTCTGAGTTACTAAGGGAGAACTATCTGAGGTATTGAGGGAGCACTTTGTGAGTTACTGAGAGAGCACAATATGAGGTATTGAGGGAGCACTATCTGAGATATTGAGGGAGCACTTTCTGAGGTACTAAGCGAGCACTTTCTGAGGTACAAAGGGAGCACTATCAGATGTATTGAGGGAGCACTATCTGAGGTATGGACGGAGATCTATCTGAGGTACTGAGGGAGCACTTTCTGAGGTATTGAGTGAGCACGTTCGGAGATAATGAGTGAGAATTAGCTGAGATATTGAGGGAGCACTTTATCAGGTTTTGAGTGAGAAATATCTGAGGTATTGAGGGAGAACTTCCTGAGGTACTGAGGTAACACTTTCTGAGGTACTGAGGGAGCACTTTCTGCGGTATTGAGGAATACTCTCAGAGATACTGAGAGAGCACTTTCTGAGGTACTGAGGGAGAACTATCTGAGGTACTGAGGGAGCACTTTCTGTTGTGTTGAGGAAGAATGTTCTGAGATATTGAGTGAGAAATATCTGAGGTA
>NW_025155382.1:0-1443 GCF_004010195.1 Chiloscyllium plagiosum
GTATGCCACCAGTTCTTCACTGTCACAGGGTCAGAGACTTGTAATTACTTCCTTAACTGCGTGTCTCAACATTCCAAAGGCAGTAATAGTTCGACAAGGTGTTCCTGAGAATGATGAGGAATGAGTAATAAAAACCTGTTGGTAAAAGTAGCTGACATTTCAAAACAATTTTTGCTTCTTCTACTATAATTAATGTGTTTCGCTTTGATATTGTATGCATGCGTGCTAAAATAAGAGGCCCAAACACACAGTTGCTGTGTGAGTAAAATGGAGTGTGTAGTGTTATGACACGGAGTAATCCTCTCTGCTAATTTAAAACAGTCACACAGAAAAAGTTCACATCGTGCTGATATATATTAAAATTCGACAGACGAAAACATATGCCAGAGTTTTCTATTTAAAGTCAAAATTAAGCATTTTGTGTTTTAAGTCGGGCAGGCAATAAACATTTTTCATGACATTGCACATTAAAATGTTGCAACGTCAGTCCCAAATTCACTGGTTCCTTTTCGGTGATGGAGGATTTCCTCTGTGGATATTGAGTTTGTTCGAAAAGTCATCAACTCGTAATTCAATCCCCTCATCGTCTTTCTGTGACAGTGCAGCTCGGCTCCTACGTCACGAGCATCGATGGCAAATTTAAATGGTTTTCGAAAATTTGGTCCAGCTAAAACTGTTTTGGTGGATAATATTATTTCGAAATGGACAAATCTGTTCCGATAAAAATCTCAATTATGATTTACTAAAAAAGCAACCTCGTTTTAAAAACCAGTTACCTATGTCGATTCTTCTTTGTAGATTTTCCTCTGTTGATTTCCTCTCAGTCGGTTTTGATGTTCTGCCCCGAGCTGTTCAAAATGTCCGGTTTCAAACTACAAAAATACCAGTCATTATATTGGTTTGATGTCATCAAAAAAGTTTTATTCAAATTTGATTGGATTTTGGTTTCTTGCGAGATAATTTAAACTGATTGGCCGAATTTAATTTTTTTTTTCTTCCATAGCACCAAAATTGCACTATCGGTTTCACTGGCAAATTGTACATTTTAAGTACTTTCAGTACGTTCTGTGCCTCCATAACTCCGTGCCAGCTTTTCAACTCTTTTTAAGGTACAGTACGCATGTGGAACTTGATAACATCGCCATCCATTAAGAAAAAAAGAACCATCACAATGGAAAGATGGCTTCTGTTTTTCTCTATTTCTTAACCACATAAGCATGACGTACATATAACTTTAATCTAAGTTTATATTAACTTCTTCGAACATTTACATAACGTTTATTAGACAACAATTTTATCAATACTTTATATGTCAAAGCTGCGGTAACACATCTGCGATTACATTCTTACAACCTGCAACATGTATGATATATACATTAAAAGTCTGTAACATAAGACTTCGAAAAATTGGTTTCATAATTTTGTCTTCAAAGCTTTCCCAGA
>NW_025155383.1:0-1443 GCF_004010195.1 Chiloscyllium plagiosum
AACAAGTTAACTCAATCATTTAGTGAATCCTACAACACTCTATCAAACAGACAGCACATGATAATTTAATGATTAAGGTACTCTCATTCTTTCAATGCCAAAAGCCTAACGCAATGATTCAATTAAACATATTGCACACATTTAATTCATGAAGCAAACTGCATTTGTCAATTCAATGAATACAGCTAGTCATTCATTCAATGTCACAAGCTTCACATATTGTCTCATTCAGACTGCACACATTCACTCGATGAACCAAACTGCACGTCTTAATTCAATGAGTAAAGCTTCTCTCATTCATTCAATTGGGCCAAGCTTAACTCTTAAATTTAAAGAAACAAACTGCATTGTTGATTGATTGAATCAAACTTTAATGATTGTTTAAATGAATCAAACGTTATTCAATGTTTCAATGAAACAAAGTTAACACGCTTATTTAGTGAATGGATTTGCACACGTTTATTCAATGAAAGAGGCTGCACTTGTCAATTCAAAGAGTAGAGGTTCTCTCTTTCGTTCAATGCCTCAAGCTTAACGCATTGATTCTATCAAACAAATTGCACACATATTGTTGAATTCAATGAAAACTGCTACTCTCTTTCTCTCAATGTCACAAGATTCTCACATTGTCTCAACTAAACTGTACACATTCACTCCATGAACCAAACTGTACGTGTTAATTCAATCACAGAGATTCTCTCATTCTTTCAATGTTTCAAGCTCAACGCTTCCATTCAATTATACAAACTGCATTCATTGAATCATTGAATCAAACTCTACTCGTTCATTCAGTCAATCAAACCTTATTCCTTGTGTCAATCGAACAAGTTAACTCAATCATTTAGTGAATCCTACTACACTCTATCAATTAGTTCATGAAACAAACTGCACCTGTTCATTCAATGAGTAGAGCTCTTATCTTTCATTCAATGACCCGTGCTTAACGCTTTTCTTCAATGAAAAAACCCGCATTCATTCATTCATTGATTCATATTTTAATCATTCATTGAAAGAAACAAACGCAATTCATTGATTTAATTGTAGAAATGTCACTCTTTTGGATTTAACTGCATTCATGCAATTAATGAATCGAACTGCAAACATTCATTCAATGAGGAACACGGCAAGTCCTATTCCAATGAATCTAGCTTTTGCCATTCATTCAATGAAAGAAACTGCACGCGTTAATACAATGATACAAACTGAATGCATTTATTAAATGAAACAGACTGCATGTGTAAATTCAATAAGTAAAGCTTTTCTTGTTTATTCAATGTCGCGAGCCAAACTCTTCCATTCAATGAAACCAACTGCATTGATTCAATCATTGAATCAAACTGCAATCATTGAGTCAATGAATCAAACGGTATTAATGGATTCAATCAAACAAACTTAACTCATTTACTTCGCGAATCAAACTACACCCATTCATTCAATGAAATG
>NW_025155384.1:0-1443 GCF_004010195.1 Chiloscyllium plagiosum
AGAGGCCTTACCCTCTCTGTGGTTACCCTCTTGATGTTAATGTTGTTGCATAATATCTTTGGATTATCCTTAACCTTATCTGCCCATATTATCTCATATCTCCTTTTTGCTTTCTGATTTCTCTCAAAATGATGCCCCACACCCTTTATATTGACTAAGATTAAATTGAATAAAGTTGTCTATATCTAAACTAAGGTTTTCATTGATTCTTGAATAAAAGCTCAATAACTGTAGTTGTCCATTGTTTCTTAACCTTACCAGCATTATCCTTCACTCTAACAGAAACATAATGCCTCTCAACTCCAGTTGTCACACTGTTGAACACCTCCCACTTGTCAGAAATCGTTTTACCTGCGAACAGTCTACTCCAAACAAAATTTGTAAGTCCGTGTCCCATGCCATTGAAACTTATGGTATTCCAATTAAAAAAAACATTAATGAAAGGCTTATTCTTTTCTACAACCATTATGAAACTAATAGAGTTATGATAGAATACTCAAAATATTCTCTCACGTTTACTTCAGTCACTTGCCCTGCCTATTGCACAAAAGAAGGCCTAGTTTAGCTCCTTCTCTATTGGAATCATCTGCATATTGATGAAGCAAATTTTCGTGAACATGTTTGACAAACTGTTCACCATCCAATCCTTTAACACTGTGGTAGTCCCAATCAATTTTTAAAAACTTAAAATTCCCCATTATTGCAACCTTATTCAGCTTACATGTATCTCCTAACATGTTTGTTTTTCAATTTCTTTCTTACTGCTAGAGAGCATATGGTACAATACAATCAACGTGCTCTTTTCTTCCTTATTTTTAATTTTGACCAATATATTTTATACGGACGATTTGTCACAAATGAGCATTTAGTGCAATCTGTTCAAAGTGAAATTTATTTTCTTAGTTTTAATACTATCTGCATATTTTAACTGGATAAATTTTCAGAAATATCTTCCCAAGTTAAAGCTATAATTTATTCCTTAATCAAAAAGGGCAGACCGCCTCCTCCCTGCCCTCCACATGTCATTTTTCCATCCTTTCCATCTCACTTAAGAGGGGAACATTGAATTGCCAGTCTTGACCATCTCTCAGGCGAAAGTGAGGACTGCAGATACGGGAGATTAGAGTCGAGAGTTTGGTGCTGGAAAAGCACAGCAGGTCAGGCAGCATCCGAAGAGCAGGCAAATCAACGCTTTGGGCAAAAGCTACTCATCAGGAATGGGCTGATGAAGGGCTTTTGCCCAAAACATTGATTTTCCTGCTCCTCGGATGCTGCCTGACCTGCTGTGCTTTCCCAGCACTACACTCTCAACTTGAAAATCTCTCAACCAATTTTCTGTAATACATATGATGTCCCAATCCCATGTACTTAAACATGTCCAGAGTTCATCAGCCTTCCCTGTAAGACCCGTTACATTGAAATAAGTGCAATTTCGTGCTTCAG
>NW_025155385.1:0-1443 GCF_004010195.1 Chiloscyllium plagiosum
CATAAAATCGATGTAACATATCTCTACAAGGAAACCAGTGGATGGAAATTCACAATTCTGCATTACGTACATTTTTAACTTTAAAAAGAAGAAGCATTTCGCTCAAAAGTCACTGAATGGCTCATTTTTCTTCAATCCATAAAGCTAGGTACGATGTTTTATTCCTCACTTTACTAATCTTAATAAATATCCAATCAACAGCACAGCAAAGTGCTTTTGAAATATTGAATCATTTTAATTCTTCAAAAGACAGCATTACTTATCAAGTCATTGCCATTCCAATAATGGCACAAATATTTAAGAAAGTCTTTTGAACAAGTCTAGTGAGATTCACATTTAGATTTAATCCATTATTTCTGAGTACTAATAGTACAGTATGAAAATGCATTTATTTTTCAGGTCAACTACCCCAGATTGACTTCCCATCCAACGTCATTGTAAATATCTGATATTTTGCTCATTTGAATGATCACGGTAATCTCAGCCTTAAAATTCAGGAAAATGTAATTACTTTTCACTGATTTAATTCCAGTTCATTTCCAGATATTGCTCAATCACTTGGAAAAATAGATTTTTCATTCTTCCTTAATGCATTGACAGATTTTGATAAATCAATTGTTGCTGATTTATAATAAAAATAATAATTATGCAATCTAATAGGTTGCGCAAATGTGGAATTATGGGACAGTACATGAACCACTGTATAGATATTGCAGTGCACAATCTCTCAATCATTGTAAATATCATTTTTTACTTTACCGTTGAAACATAGTTGAATTCAATTAATTATTTGGCTTCAATGCTCACATTTATTGTGTTTGTAATCAAAATGCAACTTGTTTAATGCATTTTGTAATCAAAATGTTTCATGCAACAAAATCAAATGAAAAAGAATTAGCACCTCTTTATTCTTTCATTCAACAATGGCAATAAATTTTGATTTTTTAAATTTTGAACGTTTTGGAAAGAAGGGATGTTGTCTTCAGTTGAATGCTTGCACTGACTCACTAATTCTCAGTGTCTGCTACTTACTCTCTTTGGGTTCCTATGAAAAGAAATTATCTTGTTGTTCCGGTTGTAAATTCCTGTAAAATATTTGAGAATGTTGTGGTCTTAAAGGTGACAATGCTAAGTGATCGTAAGTCATTAGTTATTTTGTTAGAAAGAGCTTGATTCAAACATTTCGGACATACACATACACACATTGTTATTCTGCTGTGTAACAAGGGAAAAACAAGTCGCTTTCTTCAGCGTTAAGTAAATATATGCCACTTCCAATTATTCATTAGTCATATAATTACTACATTTGTTATTAAAAGTTGCAATTCGTCGAAATATTGTTTTGACCTTTGATTAAATTAAAATTTTAATTATTGTTCATTCATGAATTAGCGGGATTTTGTTTTTTGTTGCTTTCCATACACCTATTCGTATTGAATGCAA
>NW_025155386.1:0-1443 GCF_004010195.1 Chiloscyllium plagiosum
GGAGAAAGAAAATGGATATAGAGAAAACTCTGCCTTTCCTGGGGATCTGAAATTTAACCTCAGCAGGTCAGGCAGCATTTGTGAGAAGGGAACCAGAACCCATTTCTCCCACAGCAGTCCGCAAAGCACCAAGGGAGCTCCCTGATCTGATTGGCTAATTAACACTGCACACAGATATTAATCCAGTGAGTCAGCTTCTTAGGTAAACAGTGAGTTCCTGAGAGGGATGAGGCAGAACCTTTTATGTTGTTCACACCTACATGGTCAGTAACATGGTACCCTGCCCGTCCCATTGCAAAACCAGCTTCAGCTCTGACCATATTTCCTGAAACCCAGTCTGGGGAAAAAAACACTGCCTCCTGGTCTTAGATTCTTTGCTGTAGGAAAAGGGACCCTTCCTGTGATCTCCCTCTGACAACTCCATTGCTTTTAGTTTCTCTCACATAATCGGCTTTCTGTCCCTTCTGGTTTCGTGGTCTAGTCACACTTCCCAAAGCTGAGGCTCCTGCTAAATGGTAGAATTTGACTGGGGCATCATTAATGGAAGAATAAGTAAATGGTAGAGTTGGTGGGAATCAATAAATGGTGCACAGTGCCATTACATTGGAAACCTGGTGTGAGTGTCAATATAAGAGAGAATTGGAACAGAGCATGTCTAAATTTGGAAATAGGGGCGGGGAGTCAACAAAAAGAAGTGTTGCAAACATCAGTTAATCGGAGATTCAGTTCAGTGCACCATCAAATGTGCACGCATCAGTTAATCGGAGATTCAGTTCAGTGCACCATCAAATGAAAATAAAATGCAGGGTGACAATAATTGGAGAATTCATTCAGGTGCCATTAAATTCGAAGTGGGAGAACGGGGGCAGGATAACATTCTCTGGGAGAACTGGTGCAGTTCCAGGATTTGTGTCGGATTGGTAAATGGGAGAGATAGCCATAAATATAGTCACACAATCGTCGAGATTTACAACACAGAAACAGATCACTCGGTCCAACTTGTCCATGCCTCAATTTAAGAATTTTGGCATCGCTCCACGAAATTGGACAATCATTGCAAGGGACTACTTAATGAGAGAATTGGGCAAGGGCTTATCGAAATGTGAGAAATGCAACAGATTATCAGTCAATGGAATAATTAGGACAGGGATGTGAGTAAATGGGAGATCAGGTGCACAGTGCCATTACATTAGAAAATTGGTGGGAATGCAAATATATTGGAAAATTGGAGCAGAGCATGTCTAAGTTGGGGAATAGGGTTAGGGAATCAATAAAAAGAGGAAATGTTGCAAGCATCGGTAAATTGGAGATTCAGTTCAGTGCATCACTAAAATAAAAACAGTGCAACAGGGCACCAAACGTGGAAGAGTTGTTTCAGGGAACAAGTAAATGGAAGGAATTGATGGAGATCATTAATAATTGGAGAATTCATGCAGCTGCCTT
>NW_025155387.1:0-1443 GCF_004010195.1 Chiloscyllium plagiosum
TAAGAGGAAAATGTACTACACAAACACCATTTTCGGAATGAATGGAAAAGCGGGATAGTAAACATATGAAGCGCCTGTGAGTTAGTAAAGAGAACCATAATACAATATCGAACATCATCCTGAACTCTTGGTTTGCAGCTGCAGAAACTGCTGTCGATTCCCTTTACAATTGAATCTCCCCCCAGTCACTGCAGCTCTGCCAGTCTTTATCCTGCCCTCCTGTGCAGCAGAGCCAGACCACAGGGGACCCACCCCCCCCATGACACTGCCTTCCCACTCCCTCTCTGCCTGATGGTCACCCATTCCCTATCTTCCTCAGTAATGTTTATCTGGCGGGGGGGGGTGTGACCAACTTACTGACCGTGGTGACCACAATTCCCTCAGCCTCGTGGATGCTCCAAAGTGAATCCAGCCACAGCTCTGGAGCTGCCAAGTGGTCAGACAGGAGCTGCAGCTGGACACTTCCTGCACCTGAAGGATTACAGGATATCGGAACGCTCCCTGAATTCCCACATCACACAGGAGGAACATGACACGGGTTTGGGGTCTCCTGCTGTGACTTAACCCTTAACGTAACAACAGGAGCAAAGCAAAGAGTAAATGAGAGAAGGGAAACTATTCCCGAGCCCCCCCACTGACCTGCTGCCTGTGACTACCCCCGTTATCCTTGTGTTTACAGCAGCCACCCCCTGGGGGAAAGCATGGGGCCCAGGAAAGCCATCTGGGACGGAGGGGTGAGGAAAACACCTTCCTCCTCTCCAAGGCCTGATGACAGCATGGTGTCTGTGGGTCTGGGACTTAGTCTTTGGTTCAGGGTTCCCCCTGCTCCACGACAGAGCCCCCCTCCACCTGGAGGTCAGGCAACATGTGGTGGGGTTCAGGCCTCAGGCCTAGACTCTATGCTGGGGGGGCGGGTCAGTGTTCTTGTGCTGTGGGTGACACAGCCACAGGGGCATGTTCACCATTTTCCCACCCCACCCCCTCAGTGGGGCAGGTTGAGTTTGATTGTCAGGGGGAGGGGAACTCGAGGAGGACAGCCTCACTATTTGGGGGATGGGAATCCCATTGGAAAGAAGGTGCTGAGGAAAACCAATCAGCCAGAGACCACAGGGGGGCCCTTATCTTTGAACTAGGACCACCCACCCCCCTCATTCTCCATTGCCCCACCTGGAGGAACATCCGGTCTGTGCTTACTTTATCACTGGATTTCGATTCCCGTACCTTCCAGGTCTCGAGCTCCAGAAGCTGTGCTGACCCTCCGGGGCAGGGCTGACCGAGGATGGATTGTAAGAATTCCCTGAGGATTGGGATGGGGGTCATAGGGATTTCTCCATATCACCATGGGCGGGCCCCATCCTCTCCTCAAAAACCAGACCTAAAAGTAGCTTCCTGTCATTGGAGAAGATTTGAAGCTCAGGTTGTGGATCAGATTGTAAGCTTGCT
>NW_025155388.1:0-1443 GCF_004010195.1 Chiloscyllium plagiosum
AAGGCTTAAGTGGTATCGCAAGGATCTGTTCTTCGGCCCCAGTTATCTCGATACATATCAAACATTTGGTTAAGGGATTCAAATTTAATGTTTCCAAGCATGCTGATGTCACAAAACAATGTCTGGTTATGAGTAGATGAGGAGGAGTTTAGAAAAGCTCTAATTTGATTTAGACAAGTAGAGTGAAGCAGAAAATACATGGCAGATAAAGGGCGATTTGGACTTTGCGCATTGTAGTGATAGATAGAAAACAGCAGCCGATATTTGAAAAAGGATTGTTTGAAAAATGTTGATCTATAAAGTGATTTATCTGCTTTTTATTGTTTTCTTCAGCGCAGACCTCTGACGTCAATGCAGTACAGTGTGGTCTTAAGCTTGATATCAATACGAGAATGACTTTTTCACGCCGAGCAATGTACATAGACCCACGTGTTGGGCAGCTGTAACATTGAAAAGAGATCTGGATATCCTTATCACCAGTCAGTGAAAGCGATATTTCAGGTGAAGAAAGCAATGAGGATGATAAATGATGTGTTGACCTTCATTGTCAACAACCTGCCACCACTACCTTCGTTTCTTATCTTCGAGCTAATGACATCCAGCTCTCCACGGATTCAATATAATCTAACTTTACTAACAGACTATCATGTGAAAAATTGTCGAACACCTTACTGACTCCATGTCGCCAACATCTGCTGCTGTGCCTTCATCATTCTTTTTCATCCTTTCTTTAAAAACATCAATGAACTTAGTGACACACGATTTCCCACGCACAAAGCCCTGTTGACTACCTCTACTCAGTCCTTTGTTTTCCAAATGCAAGTATTTCCAGTCCCTCAGAATATCCTCCAAGATCTTGCCCACACTTACGTCAGGCTCACCGGTGTGTTATTCCCTGGCGTTTCCTTATCACCTTTCCGAAATAATGGTACGACATTAGCCAAACTCCAATCTTCTGCCACCGCATTTGTGGCGATCCATGATGCAGATATCTCATTCAGATGCCCAAACAATCACTTCCTTAGCATTCCAAGGGGTTTAGCGTTATAACTGATCAGGTCTCCGGGCTATATCCGCCTTTGTGCATTTTAATACTTCAATTCTTCCTCTTCTCTAGTACAGACACTTCCCAAGATAACGCTATGTATTTCCACAATTTCTCTAGATTCCATAAACTTCTCCACAACAAATATTGATATGAAGTATTCATATAATATCTCACACAACATCTGTGGTTCCACAGATAGGTGGCGTTGCAGTTCTCTCCCCAACTGCTCTCTTTCCCTTACTGAATTGGTAGAATCCCTTTGGATTCTCCCTGACAATATTTACTGAAGAGTTCTCTTCTCCCCATTTTGGCCCCCTGGTTTGCCTCTTGCACATAAACCTGCTGTCGTTGTACCCCTCAAAGGATTCACGTGATCATTCCTCTCCAAACCTATC
>NW_025155389.1:0-1443 GCF_004010195.1 Chiloscyllium plagiosum
ACGACCTGCCCTTCACGAAACCATGCTGACTATTCTTGATCACATTATTCCTACCCAGATGTTCATAAATCCTATCCTTACAATTCTCTCTAAGACTTTGCCCACAACAGAAGTGAGACTCACCGGCCTATAGTTACTAGGGTTATCCCTACTCCCCTTCTTGAACAAGGGAACCACATTTGCTATCCTCCAGTCTACTGGCACTATTCCTGTAGACATCAAGGACATAAAAATCAAGGCCAATGGCTCTGCAATCTCCTCCCTTGCTTCCCAGAGAATCCTAGGATAAATGCCATCAGGCCCAGAGGACTTATCTATTTTCACCCTTTCCAGAATTTCCAACACTGCTTCCCTACATACCTCAAAGCCGTCCATTCTAAACTGGAGAAAGGCAAATTTTGATGGTATTAGGCAAGAACATTCGAAAGCTGATTGGAGGCAGATGTTTGCAGGTAAAGGGACGGGCTGGAAAATGGGAAGTCTTCAGAAATGAGATAACAAGAATCCAGAAAACGTATATTCCTGTCAGGGTGAAAGGGAAGGCTGGTAGGTATAGGGAATGCTGGATGACTAAAGAAATTGAAAGTTTGGTTAAGAAAAAGAAGAAAGCATATGTCAGGTACAGACAGGATAGATCGAGTGAATCCTTTGAAGAGTATAAAGGAAGTAGGAGTATACTTACAAGGGAAATCAGGAGGGCAAAAACGGGACATTAGATAGCTTTAGCAAATAGAATTAAGGAGAATCCAAAGGGGTTTTACAAATATATTAGATGAGATTAGATTACTTTACAGTGTGGAAACAGGCCCTTCGGCCCAACAAGTCCACACCGACCCGCCGAAGCGCAAACCACCCATACCCCTACATTTACCCCTTACCTAACACTACGGACAATTTAGCATGGCCAATTCACCTGACCTGCACATCTTTGGACTGTGGGAGGAAACCGGAGCACCCGGAGAAAACCCACGCAGACACGGGGAGAATGTGCAAACTCCACACAGTCAGTCGCCTGAGGTGGGAATTGAACCCGGGTCTCTGGCACTGTGAGGCAGCAGTGCTAACCACTGTGAATATTTTACATCAGTATTTACTGTGGAAAAGGATATGAAAGATATAGACTGTAGGGAAATGAATGGTGACACCTCGCAAAATGTCCAGATTACAGAGGAGGAAGTGCTGGATGTCTTTAAACAGTTAAAGGTGGATAAATCCCCAGGACCTGATCAGGTGTACCTGAGAACTCTGTAGGACGCTAGAGAAGTGATTGCTGGGTCTCTTGCTGAGATATTTGTATCATCGATAGTCACAGGTGAGGTGCTGGAAGACTGGAGGTTGGCAAACGTGGTCCCACTGTTTAAGAAGGGCAATAAAGACAAGCCAGGGAACCATAGACCAATGAACCTGACCTCAGTGGTGGGCAAGTTGTTGGAGGGAATCCTG
>NW_025155390.1:0-1443 GCF_004010195.1 Chiloscyllium plagiosum
GAGTATTCATAAACAGTATTAAGCATTCATAGTACCCAGGATTATTTAAACACAGTATTGACAATCCACAGTCCAAAGAATTATTCACACAAGTATTCTCCATCCTCGGGCCGCAGGAGTATACACACACAGTATTCTACATCCTCAAGCCTCAGGATTATTCACACACTGTATTGACCAGCCTACTTCCACAGGATTTTTGAACCTACTGCCTTGTCAGTTTACTGGTCACAGGATTATTCACACAAAGTATTGACCATTCTCAGGCCAAGTGTTATTCACACACAGTATTGACACTTCACAGGTCAGAGCATTATTCACACACAGTATTGACGATTCATAGGCCACAGGATTATTCACACACAGTATTGACCACCCTCAGGCCAAGGGTTATTCACACACAGTATTGACCACCGTCAGGCCAAGGGTTATTCACACACAGTATTGACCACCGTCAGGCCAAGGGTTATTCACACACATTATTGACGATTTACAGGCCACAGGAGTGGCGACACAATTTATTGACCACCCTCAGGTACCAGGATTATTCACACACGGTATTGACCATTATCAGGACACGGGATTATTCATATACAGTATTGATTTACCTCAAGCCACAGGATTGTTCACACACAGTATTGACGATCCTCAGGCCACAGGATTATTTTCACAAGGTATTGACCATCATCAGGCCACAGGATTAATCACATACTGTACTGACCATCCTCACGCAACAGAATTATTCACATAAATTATTGACCATCATCAGCCCACGGGATTATTCACACACAGCATTGACCATCCTCAGGCCACAAGATTACTCGCACACAGTGTTGAGCGTTCATAGTTCCCAGGATTAATCACACGCCATATTGACCATCCTCAGGCCACCACTGTAAATCGTCAATAATGTGTGTGAATAACCCTTGGCCTGACGGTTTGTCCCACACTTTATTGACCTTCTTCAGGCCAAAGGATTATTCCCACACAGAACTGACCATCCTCAGGCCGCGGGATAATTCCCTCACAGTTTTGTCCATCCTCAGGCCAAAGGATTGTTAACAAATAATATTGACCACCCTCACGCCGCAGGATTATTCACACACAGTATTCACCATTCACAGTCCACAGCATTATTCACACACAGCATAGACCGTTCACAGACCACAGAATTATTCACACACAGCATTGAACAACCCCAGTCATCAGGATTAATCGCACATAGTTTTGACCATCCTCAGGCCAAGGATTATTCACACACAGTATGGACCATCCGCAAGCCACAGGATTATTCTCACACAGTACTGACCAGCCTATGGCCACTGGATTTTTGAACCAACTGCCTTTACAGTTTACAGGCCACAGGAATATTCATACATGGAACAAACCATTCACTGTCCAAAGGATTAGTCACACACTGTATTGACCATTCTCAAGCCACAG
>NW_025155391.1:0-1443 GCF_004010195.1 Chiloscyllium plagiosum
GAGATCGCTGCAGGAAACTGCTGCAGGAAAATGGTGCATGAGGACCGTGCAGGAAACTGGTGCAGGGAACCACAGTAGGAAACTGCTTCAGGAAACCGCGGCTGGAAACAGCTGCAGGAAACCGGTGCAGGAAAACGCTGCAGGAAACCGCTGCAGGAAACCGGTGCAGAAAAATGCTGCAGGAAACTGCTGCAGGAAACGCTTCGTGAAACCAGTGCAAAAAAACGCTTCATGAAACCAGTGCAGAAAAGCGCTGCAGGAAACTGGTGCAGGAAACCGCTGCAGGAAACCACTGCAGGAAACTGCTTCAGGAAAACGCTGCATGAAGACGGTGCAGGAGACTGGTGCAGGAAATCGCTGCAGGAAACTGCTGCAGGAAAATGCTGCAGGAAACCGCTGAAGGAAACCAGTGCAGGAAACCGCTGCAGTAGACCGCTGCAGGAAAACGCTTCCAGAAACCATTGCAGGAAAACGCTGCAGGAAACCTGTGCAGGCAACTCCGGCAGGAAACGTGTGCAGGAAATCGCAGCAGGAAATCTCTGCAGGAAACCGGTGCAGGAAACTGGTTCAGGAAAACACTGCAGGAAACTGGCGCATGAAACCAGTGCAGGAAAACGCTGCAGAAATCTGCTGCAGGAAAACACTTCAGTCAACCAGTGCATGAAACCGCTGCAGGTAAACGCTGCAGGAAATCAGTGCAGGTAGCTGCTGCAGAAAACTGCTGCAGGAAAACGGTGCAGGAAAATGCTGCAGGAAATCACTGCATGAAACTGTTGCAGGTAAACACTTCAGGCAACCAGTGCACAAAACCGCTGCAGGAAACCGCTGCAGGAAACCGCTGCAGGAAACCGCTGAAGGAAACCTGTGCAGGAAACCGGTGTAGGAAACGACTGCAAGGAACCATTGCAGGAAACCGATGCAGGAAACCGCTTCAGGAAACGGCTGCAGGAAACTGGTGCTGGAAACCGGTGCAGAAATCCACTGCAGGAAATTGGTGCAGGAAACTGGTGCAGGAAAACGCTGAAGGAAACCGCTGCATGAAACCGGTGCAGGAAACCGGTGCAGGAAATCGCTGCTGGAAAACGCTGAAGGAAACCGGTGCAGGAAACGACTGCAGGAAACCATTGCAGGAAACCGACGCAGGAAACCGCTTCAGGAAACTGCTGCATTAAACTGGTGCAGGAAAGCACTGCAGGAAACCGGTACAGGAAACCACTGCAGGAAACCAGTGCAGGAAACTGGTACAGGAAACCGCTGCTGGAAACTGCTGCAGGAAAACGCTGCAGGAAACCGGTGCAGGAAACCGGTGCAGGAAACTGCTTCAGGAAACGGCTGCAGGAAACTGGTGCTGGAAACCGGTGCAGAAATCCACTGCAGCAAATTGGTGCAGGAAACTGGTGCTGGAAACTACTGCAGGAAAACGCTGAAGGAAACCGGTGCAGG
>NW_025155392.1:0-1443 GCF_004010195.1 Chiloscyllium plagiosum
AAAAGACCCAACAACAGGGCAGTAAATGAATATATACCAGTCTCATCTCATGGAACAGAAACCATGGTTGAAAAAAAAGTGCATTTGATGTGATTGAGACCTGAAAAAATTAACACTAGTTCAAGTAAAGAGATAATTCACATCCAATGAAGTAAACCACTGCTGACAGAATGAGCACAGTTCAGTTCTGGATGCAATAACAGCACAATACAATTACATGCGACATCACTGGAATGTGTGTGTGTCATCATAGTCTTACCGGTCCATAGGGACTGCTCTCTTCAAAAGAGAGAAAAGCGACTCATGGTGATTTGACCAGAGGGCCCCAGACCTCAGGAGAGGGAAGAATTTGAGAAGGAGAGGCAACCATGGTAACCTTAAGCTAGTAATGGGAATTGAACACATACTTTTGGCATCACACTGCTCTGTAGACCAACAATACAGCCAACTCAGCTAAAGCCATTCCCCCTCACTGGGGTATCACATGTGGGAAGAATAATTGAATCCCTCGCTACACCCACTTCAGGTGAACGGCCTCTCCCCACAATGTGCTTGTTGGTGTTTCATCAAATCATTGCCACTCATAAAGCTCTTAAATGTTCTCTCATTGGTGTGAAAAAAGCCATAGCTGCTGAGATTGGACAACCGCGTGAACCCCTTCCCACACAAGGAGCAGGTAAAACGGTGTGAATGTACTGGTGCTCACTGAGTACAGGTGATGAACTGAATTCTTTCCCACACTCAGTGCAAGCGTACAGTCTCTCTCTAGAACGGCCACACCTGCGTATTTGAAGCTTTGCTGATTTAATAAATCCTTTCTCACACACAGAGCAGATGAGTGGTCCCTCCCCAGTGTCCACACAAGGTTGACATTAGGCTGAAACGTGAAGTTCCTTCCTTTCCAAACAGAGCAGACAAAGCTTCTCTGAAAACTTTCCCACACATGGAACAGCTGAATAACTTCTCCTCCACAGATGTCTTGTCCCAATCGAATTGGTGGTTTTTTTCATCCATGTGTAGGACTACGAGGGAGAGGGTCGTGTCTTTTTGTGGCTAGCTATTGTTCGTGTATCTTGGTGGCTAATTTTCTAACAAGCAGGAGGCGACACCTTTACTTCACTTGGAGGTCGCTACTGATGATGTTACCGAGCCAGGTAAGGAAACGTCTGGATATCAAACCTACAGCTCAGCGAGCAAACCTACACCCTAAACCTCAACCTGAGCTACAAACCTTCACAAACCTTACAATAAACATGTTCCCTATATGTCCAAATGAATTTAGTGACTCTGTTGGATCTTTATATCATGTTTGATTTGACTCACTCCTCTTCAATTCTTTCAATCTATTTATTTGCAAAATGATTTTCAAACATTATCTCGGTCCATACAGGTTAAAATCTCAGAAGAAACAAGCACTGCTGCCTCACAGCGCCAGAGACCCGG
>NW_025155393.1:0-1443 GCF_004010195.1 Chiloscyllium plagiosum
CCTGTCACTGACTGAGATTCAATCCCTGTTACTAATTGAGGCTCAATCCCTGACACTGACAGAGGATCACTCCCTGTCACTGACTGTGGTTCAATTCCTGTCACAGTCTGAGGTTCTATCCCTGTTACTGACTGAGTTTGAATCCCTGTCACCTAATGAGATTCAATCCCTGTTACTGATTGAGGGTCAATCCCTGTCACTGACTGAGATTCAATCCCTGTCACTGACTGAGGCTCAATCTCTCTCACTGACTGAGGTTCAATCCCTGCCACTGACTGAGATTCAATCACTGCCACTGATTGAGATTCAATCACTGTTACTGACTGAGATTCAATCCCTGTCACTGAATGAGATACAATCCCTGTCACGGACTGAGATAGAATCCCTGTCACTGACTGAGGCTAAATTCCTGACATTGACTGAGGTTAACTCCCTGTCACTGACTGAGATTCATATCCCTGTCACTGAGTGAGATTCAAAAACTGTTACTGATTGAGATTCAATCCATGTCACTGACTGAGATTCAATCCCTGTCACTGATTGCGGTTCAATCCCTTTCACTAACTGAGATTCAATCGCTGTCACTAACTGAGGTTCAATCCCTGTCACTGACTGAGATTCATTCCTGCCACTGACTGAGATTCAATTCGTGTCACTGACTGAGATTCAATTCCTGTCACTGATTAAGATTCAATCCCTGTCACTGACTGAGATCCAATATTTATCACTGACTGAGGTTCAATTCCTGTCACTGATTGAGATTCTGTCCCTGTCACTGACTGAGATTCAATTCCTGTCACTGATTGAGATTCTGTCCCTGTCACTGACTGAGATTCAATCCCTGTCACTGACTGAGGCTCAATTTCTGTCACTGATTAAGATTCAATCCCTGTCACTGACTGAGATCCAATACTTATCACTGACTGATGTTCAATCCCTGTCACTGACTGAGATTCATTTCCTGTCACTGACTGAGGCTCAATCCCTGTCACTGACTGAGATTGAATCCCTGTCACTGAATGAGATTCAATCCCTGTCACTGACTGAGATCCAATATTTGTCACAGACTGTGTTTCAATGTGTGTCACTGACTAAGATTCAATTCCTGTCACTGATTGAGATTCAATCTCTGTCACTGACTGAGATTCAATCCCTCTTACTGATTGAGGCTCAATCCCTGACACTGACAGAGATTCACTCCCTGTCACAGACTGAGATTTAATCCCTGTCACTGACTGAGGGTCAATCCCTATCACTGTCTCAGGGTGAATTCCTATGTCTGACTGAGGCTCAATCCCTGTCACTGACTGAGGGTCAATCCCTGTCACTGACTGAGATTCGATCCCTGTCATTGAATGAATGTCAATCCCTGTCACTGTCTCAGGGTCAATTCCGATGACTGACTGAGGGTCAATCCCTGTCACTGACTGCGGTTCAAACCCT
>NW_025155394.1:0-1443 GCF_004010195.1 Chiloscyllium plagiosum
TCCGCTGAAAACAAAAACAAGAATACCGTTTTGATTAGTGTTCGGGGACGACTTATCAGGGGCATATAATAAGTCGCAGGGCTCTGGCACAGTGTCTACCCCTATTGTATAGAAACGAAGGTGGGAAAGGAGGAGAGTTTTAGTAATTGGGGACACAATAGTGAGCGGGCCAGTGAGAAGGTTTGTTTGAGAGGAACGAGACTTATGCTTTGTGTGTTGTTTCTGGTGCAATGGTCCGTGTTGTCTCAGATCATGTCTTTGCGGTCCTCAGGGATGAGAGTGACCAGCTCCAAATCCGTTCCATGTAAGTACGAAAGACACAGATTGAAAGAGGGATATGAATGTAAGGCAGAATTTTAAGGAGCTCGTTTGGAAGCTCAGAGCTAGAACAAACAGTGTGGTTATCTTTGGATTCTTACCATGATCGTGAGGGAAGGAATAGGGAGACATGTAAATTGAAACGTTACTAAAGGGATGGTGCAGCAGAGAATGCTTCAGGAACACGGATAATTGGGGATCATTCTGCGGAAGGTGGGAACTCCACAAGCAGGACGGGCATCACTTGAACCAGAGGGGTATGATTGTCCTGGGTGGGAAATTTGCTGGTGGTTTTCGGATAAACGAGCTCAGCAGGGGAATGGGCTCCGGAGGTGTCGTTCGAGAGCAAACGAGGATGAGAGTAGGCAGGGCATGGAGAGGAATTCACGGTGATTATAATGTGCTGACTGACAGCAAGCTGGTTAAAAGTGTGCCTGCTTCAAAGCCAGAACAACCCGAAATCAGGTGTGTAAACTTTCAGCATGGATAGGTAACTGGGACTTCGATGATGTGGCAATTTTGGGGACATGGATAGACAGGGTCAGGAATTGGAGTTACAGTTTCCAGGAATTGGAATCTTCATTGAGAACAGAGGAGGTGTTTAAATATGGGGAGGTGTGGCTTTGTGAAGTCAAGGACAGCATAACAGTAGTTGACAGTAATCTTGACAAGGATAATCTACTGAGGTGGTATGGGATAAGATAAGGAACAGGACAGTCGAGACCACACCACTGGAAGTTTTCTTTAGACCTCCACAGACTTCCAAGGATGCGGAGGAGAGGTTCGGCCATACGATTCTGGGTAGGAGTGAAAGGAACAGTTTGGTCATTCTGGGGACTCTAACGTCCTCAGATTGAATGGAAACGCTATAACTCTGGTACATCAGATGGATCGGTTTTCGTCTCATGTGTGGAGGAGGGTTTCCTGACACAGTATGTCCAAGAACCGACAAGAGTGGCGGCTCCACTGGATCTGGTGCTTAATAATGTACCAGACGAGATGTTTGAATTAGTGATGGACGAGCACTTTGGAGAAAGTGACCATAATTCAATTGCGCTTAGTTTAGCAATAGAAAGCCATAGGTACATACCTCAGGGCAAGGGTAGTAGATGAGGTAAGGGCAAC
>NW_025155395.1:0-1443 GCF_004010195.1 Chiloscyllium plagiosum
CAGCCACGCTCAGACAACAACTCACCGGAACGATGGACCCGATACCCAACATGAGCAAAACGAATGTAGTATACAAAATACCATGCAAGGACTGCACAAAATACTATATAGGACAAACAGTAAGACAGATAACAATCCGCATACATGAACATCAACTAGCCACGAAACGACACGACCAGCTATCCTTAGCAGCCACACACGCAGACAACAAGCAACATGAATTCGACTGGGACAACACTACTATCATAGGGCAAGCCAGACAGAGAACAGCCAGGGAATTCCTAGAGGCATGGCATTCATCCACAAACTCCATCGACAAACACATCGACCTGGACCCAATATACCAACCACTACAGCGGACAGCTGAAACTGACAACCGGAAGCGGCAGGGACAGACCACT
Organism: Chiloscyllium plagiosum; assembly: GCF_004010195.1. Taxonomy (NCBI): domain Eukaryota; kingdom Metazoa; phylum Chordata; class Chondrichthyes; order Orectolobiformes; family Hemiscylliidae; genus Chiloscyllium; species Chiloscyllium plagiosum. The sequence goes on from NW_025155395.1 coordinate 402, forward strand.
ATAAACACCGGAGGAGACATCAAAGAAGCGCTTTGCAGGAGGCTCCCAGCACTGATGATGTCGCCTAGCCAGTGGATGAAACGTTTGCAACAAAAACTTCCAGCTCGGCGAACAGAACCACAACAACGAGCACCCGAGCTACAAATCTTCGCACAAACTTTGAGTAATACATTGAATTTAAATAGTTTAATGACACTCAAGATTTCCCAACTGTTTGAAACAAGAGTCTTGAATAACTGGACTTGGGCACTAAGTGTATACGTTATCTCAAAATTCCGATTTATTATTCATACATTCCCTTTGGTAAAGCAATGATAAAGAGCATGATAATCTAATTAATGTTTATTAATTATTCATATTAATCGCAAAATCACTTGATCATGATATCCACTCATGCTCAGACAGCCAGTGTGGAGAGAAGAAATACAAAGAAAATGAAATAATTGTAATTTGCAAGTTCGATTCATCAGGTTCAAATGATGGATTCCATGACTTCTGGGTGCGATAGATTGTTCGTAAAATAAAAGCTGCATCTATAATTTGTACGTCACGGGTGATTGCATACTTTTTCAGTCCACTTCGTCCAGTAATTTCTTCTTCTTTTGTCAGATGGTTCAACAGTTGTTGAAGTGGACAATAAACGAGACAGAGTAAAACATATCAGCCAGTCCCAACGATTTCAAAAATCACTCAAATCCTGCCAAAACCAGGCAGACGGTCTTTTCTCCTTTTTATTTTTATCAATATTATCTGTGTTGGTCGGTCAGCATCTGACCTCCCTTGATTAGCAAAATCAACAAGCAACGAACTGACTATGCAGAGGATAGCAAGATTCGATGTTCAATCATCCATAGCATTCCCCATATTTGTAATTGATTTCCATTTTCTTCCAGCTCATTTGTCAATGAAACAAATCCCTGTGCATTTTACGCGTTTTTGATACAGGTAGCTGTTCAAATTTCACTTCTCACCTCACACTCAGATCCATCTGAAACATCGATAATTTTCCAGGGTCTCTCCAATGTTGTCTGCTATTTCTGCA
>NW_025155396.1:0-1443 GCF_004010195.1 Chiloscyllium plagiosum
GATGAAGGGTCTGTTCAGTGCTGTCATACTCTGTAACCGACCAGTACTGGTCTTAAAACCATTTTCTTACCTCCACCCCATAACCATCCACTTCTTTGTTGTTCATAACTCAGATGAATTTAGCCTTGAATATGTTTAATGACCCCACTTCTGAACTGAATTCCTCTTCGTAATATACCACTTGCCTCGCTCATTGCCTGCTGCATCTGCCCGACAACTGGCATTGACTGGTGTGGGGGGACTCTGAGACCCCTTTGTACATCAATACATCATTCCTGATGAAGGGCTTGTGTCCGAAACGTTCACTGTCCTGCTCCTCAGATGCTACCTGACCTGTTCTGCTTTTCCAGTGCCACATTTTTCGACTTTCACCTCTAGTCCTCACTTTCTCCACATTCCAATGTATCACCATTTAAACAATGCACTGCTTTTTTTTTTAAAACAGCCAAGGCGATAACTTCACATTGCGTAACTGCACTTGCCATGTGTTTGCCAATTGAGACACAGACCTGGACCAACTTCGGGAAGAGGCAAAACACTGAGTTCTGAACAAAAACCGTAACACACTCAAAACGTCGGCTCTGTTTACCTTCCCACAGATGCAGCTCGACCCGTTGGCTTTCTGCAGTATTCGCTGTGTTTGAACTGAGAGAAGATAATGGTAATTCTGGGCGGGAAGGTTAAATTATGAATTGAATAGTAGCTTCCTCAAGGAGACTGTGCGAGTGATGCTCGGGCCTATCTCTGTGGCGCGTTTCGTCAGCGCGTTCGGCTATTAACCAGGAGGTTGGAGGTTCGAGACCACCCAGAGACGGAGCGTTTGTTGTTCACGCTCCAACCGCTTTCTGGACTGCAAAATTGCGCGTTTTTAATGGTGTCAGGAAAATGTTTCCCAAACGGAAATATTTTCCACTGAGGAAGCACAAAGGGGTTTCTGAATTGATTGAATTTCTAACGTAAAGGAATGCGGATGCTGACAGTCCGAGACAGAATGCGAAACTGCTGGAGCAACTCAGTAGTTTTGGATGTTCCTGGATGAGGAAAAAAAAAGTTCTGAAATGTTGTCTCTGATTCTCTTTCTACAGATGCTGCCTGACCTGCTGAGTTGCTCCTGCAATTTCTGGTTTTGTTTTTAACTGAACGTCCATTTCATCTTTCGGGATGAAACACCCAGAATCGCCATTTGCAGATATTTAACCCTTTCGAAAACTGTGAAGTGATTGGATTCAAACAAACTCTGCAATGATTTACTCTTTCTCAGCTCCACAGGCAGAGAGACCTGGGAAATGAAGCTGTCAGTGTGGTTCTGTATTGGTGGGCCGAGAGGTGAATGCGATGGACATGAAATCCATTGCGGGTTCCCCACGCAGGTGTGAACCCTGCCGACTACAGTTGAGAACTACCGTCAGGAAGAAAGGGAGATTGCTCCACGGTTTTTTTAAA
>NW_025155397.1:0-1443 GCF_004010195.1 Chiloscyllium plagiosum
TAAAATTGAATTTTCAATGCAAGAACTGGTACAATTAATCACATATTATTCAGTGCTTTCATTGTCGTTGATTATCAGAGTTATTTTCATTGTATGATCACGGTAAATTCACTTAAATAATCACACAACAATTTTCACCTCTATAGATATGTAAAGTGAATGTCAAATTATTAATATTTCAAGTCAAACCAAATTCACATTATGTTCTGTTTTATTCCTGGAATGATGGAATGTGTTACATTATTATGGGAAACAGGAACAAGTGAAGGTGGTGGCTCTCAGACGTGAGGCCTTAAAGCCAAAGAGCCAGGTGGTAGTTACAGTGGGGGAGGTACCTAGTCTCCCGCTCTCCGGAGAAGGCAGTGAGGATGGTGACACTGACTGGAACGGGTTAGATGACAGAGCGCCCACGTATGGACAGAGGGACGGCATTGGGTGGGATGACCCACAACCCTGTAAGGCCCAGAAGGCCGTGTCTATGGCACCACTCGGCATCAAAGCTCAAACTTGGACAGGCAGTAGGGAGCAACAAAGGGAACTGATAGAAACTAAACCTGAACCATTTACCCGGCTGAATGACAGATGTTGGTGAATGAACACCCAGCCTGATAGAGAAATGGTAATAATGGGCCTTATTGGGACAATATGGATGAATTAGTAGAGGTACACAGTCTCATCGAAGATGATGTAAGGACCCTCCCTTGTGCTAAGATGCCTTGAAGTGTACTGCAGAAACTGTCCCTGCAATGAGAGGATGGGGTGCGAGCCGGTTCCCCCCAGAGTACAGCTGATCAGTGGCTCCAGGCATTTACAGATATTACAGGGACACACTGGGGAGGGGACAGCTGAATGGGCTAAAGTAACCTTGGTGACTCAGTGGCCCAAGGGTAATATAGAGGATCATACAGAGAGGAAGCCTGAGGCGTGTAAGGACCACGGGGGATTACCAAACCCCAATCTGTGATGATGAAATAGGTTTGATGTATTTAAAAGATGACATAGGACCCCATTTAACTGTAATTATATACATGGGACTCCCAGTGGGAGATAATTCTAACCACATCCTGAATTGGGCCATGAGAGCTGAGGCAAACACAGAAACACAGGGAATAGCTGCAGTACAGGGAGGGTAATCAGACCCACAATTTAACAAGGGAAGCAGGAAAGGGCACATAGACAAGGAACGTAGGCAGAGAGAGGGAGATAGGTGTTCACATTGTGAGTGGCCTGTGTTCATGTAGGTATATGCATAGCCCATGAATATTCATTGACGTGCTGTTAAGGGGCCAACACTTGCAAGATTCTAACACCGGAGCATCTTTGTCAGTTACCGATAAGGATTTACCCCTCACCCCCTCAATTACTAAAATGAGAGCAGTCGGAGAGGGAACCTAGGAAGCTGGATGAAGCAAACCCCGATGTAGACTGGGAGTATGACAAAAT
>NW_025155398.1:0-1443 GCF_004010195.1 Chiloscyllium plagiosum
CCTCACTTTCTCCTCAAATGACTATCCTTGTCTAACAAACTCCTGAAAGAGCTTGGATGTCTTACAACTGGCAGTGAGTGGATTTCCTATTCTCTCTGTCCTGCAAGGCCTCTGGATCTCAATGTCACCCTCTGAAAACCTAATTTTCAAACTGTGCCTATGCCTGTTCTCACGTCCAGCAACAACTGAAATTCCAGCTGATGTTGCCAGTGGTGTTCTGCGATTGTCTAGCAGAAATGATGTTTCTGTTTGGTGCATTGATTGTTATCATTTTTAAACCACTCTCACAAAATGGCTGAATGAATGTACAGCATCTGTCAAACTGAAGTTACAGAGCTTGACAACTTTGGAATGTTACTTTTGATTTTTTTCTGACAATGGAGACCTTTAATCTGTATAATTCTATACATATTTGTATAAGCCACTGGTAACTGGGTTAATATATAATTAAAGGTTTTCCTAACTAAGTCTCAACTTAAGGAAGTATGATGGTTCAGTTAGCGCTACTATCTCACAGTGCCAGGCACCTGGGTCCAATTCCACTCTTGGGTGACTGTCAGTGTGAAGTTTGCATGTTCTCCCCATATCTGGTGTGTTACCTCCAATGTAGATTATAATTATTTACAGTATGGAAACAGGCCCTTTGGCCCAACAAGTCCACACTGACCCTCCGAAGAGCAACCCACCCAGACCCATTCCTCTGCATTTACCCCTTCACCTAACACTGTGGGCAATTTAGCATGGCCAATTCACCTAACCTGCACATTTTTGACTATGGGAGGAAACCGGAGCACCCACAGGAAACCCACGCAGACATGGGGAGATGTGCAAACTCCACACAGATAGTTGTCTGAGGCAGGAATTGAACCCTGGTCTCTGGCGCTGTGAGGCAGCAGTGCTAACCACTGTGCCACCGTGCTGTCGTGTTCCAGTTTTCTCCTACAGTCCAAAGATATGCAGTTTAGGTGGATTGGCCATGTTAAATTGCCCATAGTGTCCAGGGATGTGCAGGCTAGGTGGCTTAGCTATGGGAAATGTGCAGTTAGAGGGATAGGGTGGGAGTGGTAGGTATGGGTCGGTGTGGGCTCAATGGGCTGAATAACCTACTTCCACACAGTAAGAATGCTATGAGTTTTTTCTATTGTTTCAAATTTTGTGTAGTTGCAATATTTTCCTATAAACATGTGAAGAAGGAGCAGAAGTAGGAACATTCAGCCCTTCCAGCCTGCTCCAGCAATCACTAAGCTCATAGCTGATCTGTTTGTGCTTCAAATTCCCCATTCTCATCTACCCCTCAATGACCCTTTGTTCCTTTACCTACCAAGCAGTTTACCATGCCAGCGGTACTCTGTTCAGATCAAGAGATAGAGGGAGGGGAAATCACTCATAAAAGCAGCTCTGTCTGTGAGATTTACCTACCAAGGTAGGTAAATATTTAATATT
>NW_025155399.1:0-1443 GCF_004010195.1 Chiloscyllium plagiosum
ACATAAGAAACAAACGAGAAGCAAAAGTACACATGGGGCCGCTCCAAATTGATGCTGGGAGATAAGGAAATAGCTGAAGAACTTAATAAGTATTTTGCGCAGCCTTCACAGTGGAAGACATGAGTAATATCCCAACAAATAAGGAGAGTTGGGGGCAGAGTTGAGCATGGTAGCCATTACAAAAGAGAAAGTGCTAGAAAAGCTAAAAGATCTAAAAATTTATAAATCTCCTGGCCCCAATGGGCTACATACTAGACTTCTGAGGGAGGTGACTGAAGAAATATGGAGGCGTTGGTTATGATCTTTCAAAAATCACTGGAGTCAGGGAAAGTCCCAGATGATTGGAAAATTGCTGTTTTAATGCTGTTTTCAAGAAAGGATCAAGACAAAAGTTGGAAAATTATAGGCTGATTAGCCTAACCTCGGTTGTTGGTAAAATTCTAGAATCCATCATTAAGGATGAGATTTCTAATTTCTTGGAAGTGCAGGGTCGGATTAGAACAAGTCAGCATGGATTTAGTAAGGGGAGGTTGTGCCTGATAAACCTGTTATAATTCTTTGAAGAGGTAACAAGTAGATGAGACCAGGGAAACCTGGTGGATGTTATCTACCTAGACTTCCAAAAGGCCTTTGATAAGGTGCCTTACGTGATGCTGCTGAGTAAGGTGAGGGCCCATGGTGTTCGAGGTGAGCTACTGGCATGGATTAAGGATTGGCTGTCTGTCAGAAGGCAGAGAGTTGGGATAAAAGGTTCTTTTTTGGAATGGCAGCCAGTGACAAGTGGTGTCCCGCAGGGTTCAATGTTGGGGCCACAGCTGTTCACTTTATATATTAATGATCTAGATGAAGGGACTAGGGGCATTCTGGTGAAGTTCACTGATGATACGAAGTTAGTCGGACAGGCAGGTAGTACTGAGGAGGTGGAGAGGCTGCAGAAAGATTTAGACAGTTTAGGACGGTGGTCCAAGAAACGGCAAATGAAATTCAATGTGAGCAAATGCGAGCTTTTGAACTTCGGAAAAAAAAATACAGGGACGGACTATTTTCTAAAAGGGGAGAAAATTACTAAAGCCAAAGTACAAAGGGAACTGGGAGTGCTAGTCCAGGATTCTCTAAAGGTTGACTTGCAGGCTGAGTGCGTGGTTAAGAAAGCAACTGTAATGTTCATTTATCTCAACAGGGTTGGAATGTAAAAGAAGCGATGTGGTACTGAGACTTTATGAAGCTCTGATTCAGCCCCATTTAGAATACTGTGTCCAGTTTTGGGCCTTACACCTCAGGAAAGACATATTGGCACTGGAGCGTGTCCAGCGGAGATTCACACGGATGATCCCTGGAATGATAGATCTAACATACGATGAATGGCTGAGGATCCTGGGATTGTATTCATTAGAGTTTAGAAGGTTGAGGGAAGATCTAATAGAACTTACAAGATAGTGCATG
>NW_025155400.1:0-1443 GCF_004010195.1 Chiloscyllium plagiosum
TGCGTCCATAGTGGTATTCCTGTCGGGTGCTTGTATACTTGTATGTCTGTCTGGTGCTCGCATTCTGGTATGCCTGTCTGGTGCTTGCATACTGGTATGTCCGTCTGGTGCTTGCATACTGGTATGCCTGTCTGGTGCCAGCATAATGATGTGCCTATCTGGTGCTCGCATAGTGGTATGTCTGTCTGGTGCTCGCATACTGGTATGCCTGTCTGGTGCTTGCATACTGGTATGTCTGTCTGGTGCTTGCCTACTAGTCTGCCTGTCTGGTGCTTGCATACTCGTATGCCTCTCTGGTGCTTGCATACTGGTATGTTTGTCTGGTGCTTGCATACTTGTATGTCTGTCTGGTGCTCGCATACTGGTATGCCTGTCTGGTGCTTGCATACTGGTATGTCTGTCTGGTGCTTGCATACTAGTCTGCCTGTCTGGTGCTTGCATACTCGTTGCCTCTCTGGTGCTTGCATACTGGTTTGTTTGTCTGGTGCTTGCATACTTGTATGTCTGCCTGGTGCTTGCATACTTGTGTGCCTGTATGGCGCTTGCATACTGGTATGTCTGTCTGGTGCTTGCATACTGGTATGCTTGTCTGCTGCGTCCATAGTGGTATTCCTGTCGGGTGCTTGCATACTTGTTTTTCTCTCTGGTGCTCGCATACTGGTATGTCTGACTGGTGCTTGCATGCTGGTATGCCTGTCTGGTGCCAGCATACTGATGTGCCTATCTGGTGCTCGCATAGTGGTATGTCTGTCTGGTGCTCGCATACTGGTGTCCCTGCCTGGTGCTCGCATACTGGTATGTCTGGTGCTTGCATACTAGTATGTCTGTCTGGTGCTTGCAAAATGGAATGTGTCTCTGGTGCTCGCATACCGGTGTGTGAGTCTGGTGCTTGCATACTGGTATGCCTGAGTGGTGCTTGCATACTGGTGTGCCTGTCTAGTGCTTGCATTCTGGTATGTCTGTCTGGTGCTTGCATACTTGTATGTCTGTCTGGTGCTCGCATACTGGTATGCCTGTCTGGTGCTATCATACTGGTATGTCTGTCTGGTGCTTGCATATTGGTGTGCCTGTGTGGTGCTTGCATACTGGTGTGCCTGTCTTGTGCTTGCATTCTGGTATGTCTGTCTGGTGCTTGCATACTTGTATATCTGTCTGGTGCTCGCATACTGGTATGTCTGTCTGGTGCTTGCATATTGGTGTGCCTGTGTGGTGCTTGCATACTGGTGTGCCTGTCTTGTGCTTGCATTCTGGTATGTCTGTCTGGTGCTTGCATACTTGTATATCTGTCTGGTGCTCGCATACTGGTATGCCTGTCTGGTGCTATCATACTGGTATGTCTGTCTGGTGCTTGTATATTGGTGTGCCTGTCTGGTGCTTGCATACTGGTGTGACTTTCTGGTGCTCGCATACTTGTATGTCTGTCTGGTGCTCACATACTGGTGT
>NW_025155401.1:0-1443 GCF_004010195.1 Chiloscyllium plagiosum
TGGTTTACTGCAGAAATTGCATCTCTTGTTAAGCGGAAGAAGGAGGCTTATGTGACGTTGAGACAAGATGGTTCAGATGAGACGATGGAGAGTTACAGATTAGCTGGGAAGGATTTAGAGAGAGAGTTAAGGAGAGCAAGGAGAGGACACAAGCAGTCTTTAGCAGGTAGAATAAAGGAGAACCTTAAAGCTATAGAAAGGTATGTAAGGAATAAAAGGATGAATAGGGTCGGAATAGGGCCCATCAAAGACAGAAATGGGAAGTTGTATGTGGATCCTGGGAGATCATAGACGTGCTAAACAAATATTTCTCATCTGTTTTCACTCAGGAAAAGAGAATATTGTAGAGGAGAAGAATGAGATACGAGATATTAGACTCAAAAGAATTGAGGTTATTAAGGAAGAAGTGTTATCAATTCTAGAAGGAGTGAAAGTAGACAAGTCCCCTGGGCCAGATGGGATTTATCTGAGGATTCTCTAGGAAGGTAGGGAGGAGGTGGCGGAGCCTTTGGCTTTGATCTTTGAGTGGTCATTAGGTACAGATTTAATACCAGAGGACTGAAGGATTGCAAATGCTGTGCCCTTGTTCAAGAAGGGCAGTAGAGATAACCCAGGTAATTATAGACCAGTGAGCCTTACTTCTGTTGTGGGAATTGTTTTGGAAAGGATTATAAGAGATAAGATTGATAATCATCTAGCAAGCAACAATTTGATTGCAGATAGTCAACATGGTTTCGTCAAGGGTAGGTCGTGTCTCACAAACCTCATTGAGTTTTTTGAGAAGGTGACCAAGCATGTAAATGAGGGTAGGGCAGTTGACGTAGTATACATGGACTTCAATAAAGCCTTTGATAAGGTTCCACATGGTAGACTGTTGGAGAAAATGCAGAGGCATGGAATTGAGGGTGATTTAGCAGTTTGGATTAGAAACTGGCTTTCTGAAAGAAGGCAGCGAGTGGTGGTTGATGGAAAATATTCAGCTTGGAGTTCAGTTACTAGTGGTGTGCCACAAGGATCTGTTTTGGGGCCACTGCTTTTTGTTATTTTTATAAATGCCTTAGATGCAGGTATAGGTAGATGAGTTAGTAATTTTGCAGATGACACTAAAGTCGGTGGAGTAGTGGACAGTGTGGAAGAATGTTACAGGTTGCAGGGGGACTTAGATAAACTGCAGAATTGGGCTGAGGGGTGGCAAATAGAGTTCAATGCAGCTAAATGTGAGGTGGTGCACTTTGGGAAGAATAACAGGAAAGCAGAGTACTGGGTCAATGGAAAGACTCTCGGTAGTGTGGATGTGCAGAGAGATATTGGAGTCCATGTGCATAGACCCCTGAAAGTTGCCAGCCAGGTGGATAGTGCTGTTAAGAAGACATACGGTGTGTTAGGTTTCATTGGTAGAGAGATTGCAATGCCGTAATGTCATGCTGCAACTATACAAAATGC
>NW_025155402.1:0-1443 GCF_004010195.1 Chiloscyllium plagiosum
TGGGGCTGCTTTTCCTCTGACAGGAGGAGATTGGTGGCCTTTCTAATCGAAATCAGCCACAAAGTCACTTACACCAATCTCCTCTTGTCTGATACAAACCAGCCCTACAGTCTCTGACGCCAATCTCCTCCTATCAGATATAAAATAGCACCACAGTCACTGACACCAATATCCTCCTGTGTAATATAAAACAGCTTCACAATCACGGATACCAATCTCCTGCTGTCTGGAACAAACCAATACCAAAGTCCCTAATACAAATCACCTTCTGCCTGATGAAAACCAGATTGGTTTAAGAGTTGAGGCCTGTGCTCAGCTGTGTGCCTTCGAGATCGATGTGTCCTCTTCTTTTATTCATTAAAGTAAATGATTTGGATGTGAGCGTACGAGGTACAGTTTGTAATTTTGCAGATGACCTAAGATTGAAGTTGTAGTGGACAGGGAAGTAGCTTACCTCAAACGACAAGGAGCACTTGATCAGGTGCACCAATGTATTAAGGAGTGGCAGATGGAGTTTAATTCAGATAACTGTGAGGCGCTACATTTTGGAAAGACAAAACAGAGCTGGACATATACACATAATGGTAAAGTTTTGGGAGTGTTGCTGAACAAACAGACCTTGGCGTGCAGTTTCATAGTTCCTTGAAAGTGCAGTCGCATATAAATATGAAAGAGATGAAAGTGTTTGGTCAGCTTTCCTTCAGTGGTCAGAACATTGAATATAGGAGTTGGGAGGTCATGCGGCTGCACAGGACATTGATTCGGCCACTTTCGGAATATTATGTGCAATTCTTATATCCCTCCTATTGGAAGGATGTAATGAAACTTGAATATGTTCGGAACAGATTTACAAGGATGTTGCAGGGTTAGATGGATTTGAGGTATAGGGTGAAGAGGCCAGGGTTGTTTTCCTCGGAGGGACATAGGCTGAGCAGTGAACTTATAGAGGTTTGTAAAATCAGGAGGAGCATAGATAGCGTAAGTAGGCAACATAATTTTCCTGTCTGTGGAGAATCCATAACTAGAGGGCATAGATTAAGGCGGAGAGGGGAAATGTTTAAAAGTGACCAAAGGCGCACCGTTTTCATGCAGTGGGTGGTGCGTGTATGGAATGTCCTACCAGATAAAGTGTTGGCGGCTGGTACAAATTGCAACAACTGAATGACATCTGAAGCGTATATGAATAGGAATATTAAAGTGGGATATGGCTAAGTGCTGGCAAATGGAGCTCGTGTAAATAAGGATATCTGGTTGGCATGGAAGAGGTGGACTGAAGGATTTATTTCCGTGCTATGCATGTCTACAACTCTAAGACTGAATGATTGTGGGGCTGTTTTATATCAGATGGGAGAAGATTGGTCTCAGTGCCTGTTGGACTGATTTGTATCAGACAGGAGGATATTGATGTCAGTGACTTTGGGGCTGGTTTGTATCAGATGGGAG
>NW_025155403.1:0-1443 GCF_004010195.1 Chiloscyllium plagiosum
AATATATTAGAATAATAAAAATTGCAGTCTGGTCTAAGAACAGATGCAGAGAGATGATCGCAAATACACACGTAATGACACATATATGGGCTCTCACCTAAAGACACATATTTATGTGCACACTCCAATGTGCAGATAGATAAGATGTCACACACGCATACTCGCACAGAGCCACACATGCAAGTGGTACTTGAACACCCACCTAAGCTCATACAAAAAACTCACATACACCGAAAGAAAATCATTTGCACAAATGAACAGGAGCACTCACATATAACCATGAGAAACATCGACACACGGTAACACACAAATGGGCATGAATACATGTACATTCATACAGCACAATGCGTACAGACATACACACATGAACACGCAGATACAAATTCCGAAAAATGTCCTCCCACATGTCAACTCACACAGGCACGTAAGTGCACAGAGATAAACATTAATATCATTATTTTCCCATTTTCAGAATCACAAACATACGATGACAGAGGCAGCTTAATTAGTTATTTTTAAACCACATTGATCAGCATGTATACAATATCACATCCACACACAAATTCAGAGTCTCACATGCAGACACACACGTGCATAGATGAACAAATAGAGGGGCGTTTATTAAATAAGGGTAATGGGCACAAGGATCAGCAAGCATCCACAAACAATAGCACAAACAAGCTGATCAGGAGATGGTTTGGGAAAGATTGCCACACAAGCAAACATCATCCTCTAAATATAAACATCCATCAAAACATAACATTGCATGCTAACATTTATTAAGCATAAACATGAAAATAACCCAGTGTAGGTAGGATCTGAAACAGGCACAGAAGCACACGTTTTAGATAGCACTAATGAAAAGTGAACACTCACAAAGACATTGCAAGATAAGCATAGGCAACAACGAAGTGGCATATTAGCATGATGATCTTACACAATGTGAAAAGACCAAAATTAAGGTGCACAAACACATGAGCACACCAGCAGTAAAGGAACAGGAATATGTTTATTGATGCACAGACTCCAACATGGGCTAGAGTGAAATAAGAGACTCTCATAACCACATACACAAACATTAAAGGGAAACCAAACACACCAAGCAGTAGATCAAATAAATTAAGGGACACACGTACAAAAACTTATTCCTAAATGTACAGATCCTTCAAACAAAAATATGAAGCAATGTCCTGACTGTGATGTCACTTATATGCATGATTTGCCAAGCAATTGGTCACCAGTACAAAAGATGAGAATCACATTTGAACTTTTATTCAGTGCTGGCCACAATTTTCAACTAAAGTGCTGTCACAGCCTATATTTAAAATATAATGATATAATTAAAATCATCATTCGTAATAAGCATTCTTCACATAATAATATCCTTAAATAATAGATGAAAAGAAAATCAATTTAAAACGTTCTGACATGGACAATGAAGAA
>NW_025155404.1:0-1443 GCF_004010195.1 Chiloscyllium plagiosum
AGTTCATTTATTTTGTATAAGTAATTATAATTGTAGAAGTAACACTACTTTTCCTATATCCCACAACACCAAAATTGGATATGTAGTGGACAGTAAAAATTCCCGTAGAGTACCATGGGACCTTGATCAGATGGGTTACTGGGCTGAGGAGTGGGAGATGGAGTTTAATTTAGATAAATGTGCGGTGCTGCATTTTGGGAAGGCAACTCAGGGTGGGACATATGCACTTAATGGTAAAGGTCCTTGGGAGTGTTACTAAACAAAGAGACCTTGGAGTGCTGGTTCATAGATGTTTGAAAATGGAGTCATGGGTGGACAGGGGAGTGAAGAAGGTGTTTGGTATTTAGATTCAGATGTAAACTTTATTGTTACATATTCTCAAGTACAGGGATACAGGAGTACAGTGAAATGTGGACAACGTCATCAAACACGGTACGTGTAGTAATACAACAACTAAGTTAGAGGGAAAGCATGACTGTGTTTCTTAGTATAAGTAGAAAAATCAAGAAATAATGTTCAATGTCAACATTACAGTCCTTCATAGTGTTAAGTGGAACAATGAAGGAATAACAGTAAAAGTTGAACAGTGTTTCTGAAGTGCATTCCCTGTGAAGGCTCGATCCTCTTTGCTTGGGCCCGCAGTTTGGGAAACCTCCATCTCCCTGCTCTCGATGCTGCAGATGCTGGGGGTAGGGGTGGGGGGTGTCTCCCTCTTCGACACTTCGGACTTGCTCAGGTTTAGGACCATTCGGCGCAGCCATTTTGGCACCGAGTGATTTGGCGCGGCCTGTTTGGTGCAGCCCATTTGCCGCAGACCCATTTAGGAGCAGAACTATATCAGCGCAGCTCATATTTATTCCTTTTCAGGCTTAGTTAAAGCATTAATCAAAGCAATAAAAATAAAAATAATGTTATTCTCTTTCATAAAAATGTTAAAAAGTAAAAGAAATAAAAGAAATAAGTTAATTACAAAAAATCTAAAATATGACCTTTATTCCAAATTATCGGCAATCCCTCGTAAATACTCAACATCATTTCTCTCACTAAATTTTCTTGTGTTTGTATTCTAGCGTCTGCTTCCCTGAATTTCTTTAATTTAAATGAAATATCATGCCCTGCTACAAGATGCTCATAGTAAATGTTCCTTCTTCTCTGAACTTTTCGTAAACTGCCAATAAATTTCCTAATAACTGGATGTTTCACTCCAAGTTCACATTGTAATCTCCTGTGGGCAGCTTCTGCATGATTGTTTGTTCTGTCCACATTGCTTAAAGTTCTTTCATATAAATTCCACATTCCAACTGGAAAAAGCGGTGTACGCCTACCATTTCCTCTGCGTAATCTTCTCCCTACATAGTTATCCTCGAACCAGCCCAGCAGCAGCTGCAGTTCATCTGGAAGTGCATCCGCCAAATGTTCAATGTTTTCAATCGGAATAAATGC
>NW_025155405.1:0-1443 GCF_004010195.1 Chiloscyllium plagiosum
GCACTGTCAGGTGTTTAGTACTGAGGGAGGGCCTTAATGTTAGGAGTTTAGTTCTGAGGAAGGACCCGACTGTCAGGAGATTAGTACAGAGGGAGGGCCACACTGTCAGGAGTTTAGTTGTGAGGGAGGGCCACGCTGTCAGGAGTTTAGTTCTGAGGGATGGCCGACCTGTCAGGAGTTTAGTTCTGAGGGAAGGCCGCACTCTCAGGAGTTTAGTACACATGGAGGGCCGCAATGTCAGGAGTTTATTTCTGAGGGAGAGCCACATTGTCAGGTGTTTAGAACAGAGGGAGGGCCGCACTGTCAGGAGTTTAGTTCTGAGGGAGGGCCACCCTCTCAGGAGTTTAGTACAGTGGGAGGGCCGCACTGTCAGGAGTTTAGTTCTGAGGGAGGGCCGCACTGTCAGGAGTTTAGTACTGAGGGAGGGCCACTCTCTCAGGAGTTTAGTACAGTGGGAGGGCCGCACTGTCAGGTGTTTAGTAGTGAGGGATGGCCGCACTGACATGTATTTAGTACTGAGGGAGGGCTGCAGTGTTAGGAGTTTAGTTCTGAGGGAAGGCCGCACTGTCAGGATTTTTAGTTCTGAGGGAGGGCCGCACTGTCAGGTGTTTAGTTCTGAGGGAGGGACGCACTGTCAGGAGTTTAGTACTGATTGAGGGCCACACTGTCAGGAGTTTAGTACTGAGGGAGGGCCACAGTGTCAGGTGTTTTGTACTGAGGGAGGGTCGCACTGTCATATGTTTAGTACTCAGGGAGTGCCGCACGGTCAGGAGTTTAGTTTTGAGGGACGGCCGCTGTGTTAGGAGTTTAGTTCTGAGTGAGGGCCGCACTGTCAGGTGTTTAGTGCTGAGGGAGTGCCGCAGTGTTAGGAGTTTAGTTCTGAGGGAGGGCTGCACTGTCAGGAGTTTAGTTCTGAGGGAGGGCCGTACTGTCAGGAGGTTAGTACAGAGAGATGGCCGCACTGTCAGGTGTTTCGTACTGAGGGAGGTCTGCACTGTCAGGAGTTTAGTACTGAGCGAGAGTCGCACTCTCAGGAGTTTAGTACTGAGGAAGTGCCGCACTGTCAGGTGTTTAGTACTGAGAGAGGGTCTCACTGTCAGGTGTTTGGTACTGAGAGAGGGCCGTACTGTCAGGAGTTTAGTTCTGAGGGCGGGCCGCACTGTCAGAAGGTCAGCACTAAGGTAATCTTGCACTATCGTTGGGTCAATACTGAGGCTATGCTGCACTGTCAGCAGTTTACTTCAGAAGGAGTTCCACACTGTCAGAGGGTCAATGGTGATGGAGCTTCACACTGTCAGTGGGTCTGTACTGAGGGTGTGCTGCACTGTCAGTGGGTCAGTACAGAGGGTGTGCTGCACTGTCAGTCGGTCAGTGCTGAGGGATCACTGCATTGTCAGTGTGTCAGTACTTAGGGAGTGCTGCACTGTCAGTCGGTCAGTACTG
>NW_025155406.1:0-1443 GCF_004010195.1 Chiloscyllium plagiosum
ATGGAAAGGTTTTACCAGGATGTTGTCTGATTTTCAGGGTATTAGCCAGAAGGAGAAATTGAACAAACATGGTTTGTTTGCACCTGGGCACCATTGGCTATGGGGCTACCTGATAGATATTTATAAAATTATCAGAGGCATAGATAGAGGGACAGGTAGAGGCTTTTTCCCAGAGTAGAAATATCAATTACTCATGACCGTAAGTTTTTGGTAAAATGGAGAAAGTTTAGGAGACATGATCGGCAGGTTTTACTTTGCTTTTCTGGAAAGAATGTGCAAGTGCCTGGAATGCACTGATAGAGGAGAAGAAGCCAATATAGCAAGGTTTAAGAGGGATCTTGGCACAAATATGAGTAAGTAGGGAACAGAATGACAGAGGGTGTCGAAGCAAAACCTTTCTTTTAAAATTTGGAAGGGCATCATGTGTCAGTGCGGGCTTGCTGGGCTGAAGGGTCTGTTCCTGTGCCAGACTGTTCTTTAAAATAAGATTTGAGTGCAGGACTGGTGAGATGCTGACTGAATGATTACTGATGATCAACAGCCACATTCAGTGGATCTCTCCTCAACAACTTGCAGCTTCATACCCTCCCTTTCACAGGAGGGAAACTCAATATGGAGAATTGGACGTGAAACGTCAGAGCTGGTAACTGGTGACTCCATCTCGCCGCTCGCTCCTGCAGACTTCTATCCTGGACACCAACGTCTCGGGGGAAACTGCATGAACAGAAGCTGCATGTACTCCACACCCACCAATGCTGGCATCTGTCACATGCCAGCCTCACCATTCCATTCCAGCACATCCCCGACCCACTGAAAGTCCGCTTCTGTACTTCAATACTGCAGCTCAGGGTGCACTGACAACTCTCATTGCAATGCTGCTGCAAGGACACTGTGCTCAGGGACACACACCCAGCTCATGGCCTGGCCCTCTGGGCTGCTCTCTCCATGTTTCTACACACTCAATACTGCTGCAAGGATAGTGTGCTCTGGGACACACACCCAGCTCAGGTACTGTCCCTTTGGGTTGTTCACTGTGTGTTTGTACACACTCACTTTGAACTGACTTGAATGCTCACAGAATTATTGCCTTGCTTTACCCTGCCCTCAGCAGTGTTTCCCCTCAGCCTGAGCTACCAGGCTCACATGTCTGCTGTATTGTCTTGGTGTTTAGCACAGACACAAACCCAGGAAGTTTGATATCATTGTCCACAGTCACTCACGTTGCCCAGCACAGTGAGACAAGGTGTGTCTCAGATCCCAGTCTGGGAGCTTGGAGACTGTCAGTCAGCCTTTTGTGGTTGTTCGGGTCAGGATCCTTCCCCTGTGATGGGGTGAGGACCTGAATGTTAGGGGATGCCCCTATCCCTCTTGGCTCTTTCTCTCCTATTGTGGGATGGTTCCTTCTGATATATGAAAATTATCAAGAGGTATTAAGGGAGACAG
>NW_025155407.1:0-1443 GCF_004010195.1 Chiloscyllium plagiosum
AAAGCCAAGGTCTTTGACAATGAAACGCAAAACATCCAGGAAACATCGCCTCACCTTGTAATCTGATAAAAGACTTCTGATAAATCTGGTTGAATTTAGAACACAGATGGAAAGCTGGAAGATTAGATCCAATCCCAAGATCCTGTGCTGAAACAAAGGAGACTACAATAGGATGAGGCAGGAGTTGGCTAATGTAAACTGGAAGCAAAGACTTTACCGTGGGAAAGTTGACGGACAGTGGAGTAAATACCAAAGCAATTTTTCGAAGTGCTCAGCAAAAGTATATAGCAGTGAAAAGGAATGACTGTAGGAAAAGGAGTAATCTTCCATGAGTGGCTAAGGAAATAAGGGAGTCTATCAAATTGAAATAGAAGGCATACAAATTGGCAAAGACCAAGGAGAAACTAGGAGATTAGAAAAACTTTAAAGATCAACAGAAAGCTAGATGGGATTGGGGGAGAAAAGTGATGAGTAGCTATCCCCAGGGCCGGAATAACAGTTTACACTGCTAGAGGGGAACTTAATGTGTGGGGAACATATGGCCTCTGTAATTGTTGAAGCACTTAACTGTTACCATAGAGATAATCCTGATCAAGTTACAAATCACAGCACACTCCAAACGCTTGTATTCCCAAATAAACCTGTTGGACTATAACCTGATGTTGTGTGATTTAGAAGTTTGTCCACCCCACCACCGGCTCCTCCACATCAGAATCCTGATAGATACCCCACTGAAACTGAAGCGTCTGTCAGATACTTGAGGGAGCCACAGGGGCGTGGGGGAGGGGTGTGCGTTTTAACCACAAAGTGTTGGGCTGAACTCGAATTTTTAACTGCCGTTGCCATGGAGATAATACTGAGAGACAGCGTCCATTCAAAACCAGAAACCACAAAGGTATAAGAATGGGAGTGGCACATCGGACAGGTGGGGAGTTACCTGATGCTGCCTGGAGGTGTTCTGCATGTACACTATCCAGGTAACTGCCATGTCTCATCAATAAAGACTCAAAGACGACATCTCAGAGTTCTGTGCCCAGTTATTCCTATCCAGCAGGGTTCAGGAATATGAGTACACAGCAGTCAGTCTTCACAGTGGAGGATACGAAGAACATGCCAGTAATTGATAAGGAGACTGAGGAAGGTGAGGACCTAGAAATAACCATTATCGTGAAAGAGTTAGAGCTGGGCAAGCTCATGGAGCTAAAGGTAGACAAGTCTCATTGCCCTGATGGAACACATCCCAGGATACCAACAGAGTTAGTGTGAGAAATAGCAGATGCACTTAGAGTTATAGCATCCTGCAGCAGAGACAGGCCCTTTGGCCCAAACTGGCCCATACTGACCAGAATGTCCATCCACGCTAACCCCATTTCCCTGCACTTGGCCCATTTGCTTCTGACCCTTTGCTCTCCATGTAATTATCCAAATGTCTTTTACCTATTG
>NW_025155408.1:0-1443 GCF_004010195.1 Chiloscyllium plagiosum
AAATAGTCTCGTAGAAGATAGAACATAGAACATTACAGCACATTACAGACCCTTTGGCCCTCGATGTTGCACCGACCTTTTGTCCGACTCTCAGATCAGACTAAACTACATGCACTACGTTGTACTATCTTCCCATGTGCCTATCTAGGAGTCGCTTACATATCCCTAATGTACCTAACTATACTACCACTGCTGGCAGTGAATTTCACGCATCCACCACTCTCAGTTTAACGAACCAAACTCTGACATCTCTTCGAAAACTTGCTCCAAATGATGCCACCTCCTGATAGCCATGTCTGCCGTGGGAAAATGTTTCTGGCTATCCAAAGTATATATAGTCCTCTTACCACCTTGTTTACCTCTATCAAGTCACCTCTCATCCTTCTTCACGCCAATGAGGAAAGTTTTAACTCTGTCAACCTTTCTTCCTAAAACCTGCCCTCCAGTCCAGTCAGCATTCTGACAAATTTCCTCTGCACCCTTTCTAAAGTTTCCATATCTTCCTATAATTGGGTGACCAGACCTGAACACAATATTTCAAGTGTGGTCTAACCAAGTCTCTATAGTGCTGCAGCATAACCTTACGGCTCTTAAAGTCAATCCCCCGTTAATGAAAGCTAACACATCATTCGCCTTCTTAACTATCCGATCAATTTGAGCAGCAACGTTGAGCGATCTATGGACGTGGACCCCAAGATCCCTCTGTTCCTCCACACTGCTCAGAATCCTGCATAAAACCCTGTATTCTGCATTCAAATTCAAGATTACAACGGGAATCACTTCACAATTTTCCAATTTGAACTCCATCTGCCACTTCTCAGCCCTGCCCTGCATTATGTCAATGTCCCATTGCAACTTACAACAGCCCTCCACACTATATACCACTCTACAAACGTGTGTGTCATTGGCAAACTTACTAACACCGCCCTTCCACTTCCTCATCCAAGTAATGTATAAAAGTCGCAATGGGCAGAGGTCCCATAACCGATCACTGTGGGACACCACTGCTCCGTTTCAGTGATCTAGCTCCCCTAATTCTCAGTGAAAGAGAATTCATGATATTCACTACCCTGTGTTTGAAGAAAACATTCTCTGCTTCTACACCATGACCCTATTTATATGAACAAAGTAGGGAACACATGGTCTCAGGTAAGAAAGACTGGCTCTGAATTCAAGGCAGTGTTAGACTGAGGATGACATCAAGGATCCTGAGGAAGATCGCACTTGATGAGAATCGGTAGTGATCGCTCCACTGTTTGGAGTTATTCACAGCAAAAGGGAAGATGTTTATTGTCAGTGGATATCAATCATCTCAGCCATGGGACTCATCTATAGGAGACACTCAGGGTAGCTCCATCAGCCCAAGCATCTCCAGTTGGTTATTATATAACCTCTAAAATGTGGGAGGATGTCTTTCAGCCCATTGAGTCCAAACTGAGAAGA
>NW_025155409.1:0-1443 GCF_004010195.1 Chiloscyllium plagiosum
GTGAAGTAACCACCCACAATATCTGTCCGAGGTCTATCACCCCTCAATTAAAAGTTATGTGCCCTCGTGTTGGCCTTCACCATCCAATGAAAAACGATCTCACTTTCCGCTCTAACTAACTCTCTGATGATTTTATACATCTCGATCAACTCACCTCTCAAATTCTCCAACAAATAACAGCCTCACTTCCCTCAGTCTTTCATCATAAGACTTTCTCTCCACATCAGGTTACATCCTACTTAATATCACCTGAATTGTTTTCAAAGTTTCCACATCCTTCCTATAAGTCGATGACCAAAACGGCACGCAATGCTCCAGGTGCCGCCTTACCACTGCCTTTTACAGCTGAATCATGACCTCGTGGCTCCAAGATTCAAGACCCTACTAATAAACATCTATACATGGTATGCCTTCTGAGTAATACTACCAACCTAGTTGCTAAATTTCAGGGAATTATGCACCAGGAAACCGAAATATATCTGTTCATCTACACTGTCAAGACTTTTACCACGAGCCGCGTACTCTGCATTCCTGTTATTTCTTCTGAAGTGAACTACCTTACACCTTTCCGCAAAAT
Source organism: Chiloscyllium plagiosum (assembly GCF_004010195.1). Taxonomy (NCBI): domain Eukaryota; kingdom Metazoa; phylum Chordata; class Chondrichthyes; order Orectolobiformes; family Hemiscylliidae; genus Chiloscyllium; species Chiloscyllium plagiosum. The sequence goes on from NW_025155409.1 coordinate 578, forward strand.
CTCCGTTTGCTACTTCAGATCACAGGTCCTCATCTTACTGGTGTAATCAATAAGCTGAGAGAGGCACCTCCTACCCTTCACAAATCCCTATTGACTATCAAAAATAAAGTGATCCCCTTGCAGAGATTATAAATCCGATCACTTATGAAATCTTCGAACACCTTACACGCAACTGAAGTAAGGCTCTCTGGTCTATAATTACTAGAGTTGCCTAAAATCCATTCTTAAACAATGGAACAACATTTGCTGTCTTCCAGTCTTCTGGCATTAATCCTATCAACAATGATGACATAAAGATCAAAGTCAATGGCTGTGCAATGTATTCCCTAGCTTCCCATAGAATCCGAAGATAAATCCATTCTTTACTATTTTCTGATCTTCTAAAATTACTTAAAATCATCTTTGTCAACCTGAACCCCTTTTAATATTATAGAATGTATCTCCGAATTGTCACAAGCGTTGCCCTATTCCAATATGAATACTGACGAAACGTATTCATTAAGCGTCTCTACTGTATCCTCAGATTCCACACACATCTTTCCCCGACTATATTTAATTGGCCCTTATGTTATTGTAGTCATTCTTTTATTCCTGATATATCCATAGAAGGTCTTAGTATTTTCCTTGATGCTATCCATGAACTACATCTGATGTCCCATCCTGGCTCTTCTTAGGTCTCCATGTAGATCTTTTTTGGCGAAGTTATAACTCTCAAGAACTCTAATTTAGCCTTCACTACTCATCCTCACACAAGCCTTCCTCCTCTTGAGAAGGGCATCAACGTCTTTGGTAAACAATGGTTCCCTCTATCAATAACTACCTCGCTGCCTAACAATTATATACTTATCAAGGACCCATAACAATTA
>NW_025155410.1:0-1443 GCF_004010195.1 Chiloscyllium plagiosum
CAGTATACCTCACACTGTCCACCCTTCACCTACCGTGCCACAGCACATTCCTCCAGTATGCGAATGGCCTGCTATTGGCTTCCACCTCCACTACTGCATGAAAGCAGTTTACGGTGGCCTTGCTCTTTAGTCTGGCATAGGATGTGCATAGGGTGCCTATCAAGAAAATGGAGCTCTGTCAGCAAAATGTCTAATATCTTTCCTATGGCCTCAGAGCACTGTCCATGGAGCAATTGGCTGTCATCACCCAGCTTCCTCTACCTGCCACAAACAGGCAGCTGCAAGTGTTTCTGGGGCTGGAAAAGAAATGCAGGCCTTGGATTCCTGCCCAATGTGTTATTAATGCACCTCTATGGGAGGCAGCTTCCCGTAAACAGAATGAAGTGAAGATCTAAAATGCAACAGACATTCACTGACCTGAAGCAACAAATAATTTCCACTCCTGCTCTGGGAGTCCAGATTAATCCCGGCCCTTCTGTCTTTATGTAATCAAGCCAGAAGGGTTCGCGTCTGGCATTTTAACACAGCTTCATGGGGATCTCCATCGCCCTGTTGCGTTTTACTATTGTTTAGTTACCACCTGTTATGAGTGGAATGCCGGCATGTTTGTGCGCGTTGGCAGCAGCCACAGCAACAATGGATAAGGCCACCCCCATTGTGCTATATAATCCGTGTACTGTTTTGGTCCCAGTGTCAATCTTCCTGCTGCTTAATTCAGCAGCAATCCAACATTTTGCTGTAACTCAGAGAACTGGTCATCAGGTCGCTTGATGATCTAGGTTAACCGTTCCCTACATCGTGCCCTAGCTTTGATACCTGCCACCCTAATTCCGCTCAGCAAACATGATTCTGCAGACAACCACAATTTCTTGGACATGGTTCAGCATTCCTGACTAACGGGCTCCTGCCAGAAACGTTGATTTTCCTGCTTCTCGGATGCTGTCTTACCTGCTGTGGTTTTCAGCACCATTCTCATCTTGACTCTAATCTCCAGCATCTGCAGTCCTCACTTTCGCCTGGTTCAGCAGGTGTCCTGGCAGATCTGAGAAAACCCTGACCAGATTCTTTTCACCAGCGGCTTTTCCTTCCGGCCATCAGACCAATACACATTAGCAGGACATGCGATCTGCACCCCCTTCACAACTCTCGAATCAGCTGAATTATCAGACGGAGTTTCCACACAGGTGGCAGAGCTCTTTGCTCTCACCAGAGCCTGCAAACTGGCACAGGGTAGCACAGCCACTATCTACACAAACTCCAGATATGCCTTTGGAGTCGTTCAGGACTTTGGCACAACATGGAAACAGTGCGGTTTATCGGCTCAGCAGGGAGACGAATCAAACATGCTGCACACATTGCCAAAATCCGAGAAGCAGTCCTGCTACCCGCTGCTGTCGCTATTATAATAATTGTTGCCAACAACTCTGCCACCGACCCCGTCAC
>NW_025155411.1:0-1443 GCF_004010195.1 Chiloscyllium plagiosum
ACTGACAGACAGAGCGACGATGAGTTTTGGAACTGAAACTAACTGGCACAGTAGGCTGTGGGATTAACACAGGCTGACGTCTGAGCACTTGGAGTGACAGGCACTGCGAGAGTGAACACTGAGGATTGCAAGAAACTGGAAGAGTGAGAACTGGGACTGACACAGACGAAGAGAACAGCATTGGGACTGAAAGAGACTTGGAGAATGAGCACTGGGACTGAAGGCGACTGTTACAGTGAGCGATTGGACTGGCAGAGTGTTAGGCAGTTGAAACTTTATTGCTGGAACAGCACAGCAGGTCAGGCAGCATCCAGGGAACAGGAGATTCGACGTTTCGGGCAGTCCAGCTCTGGAAACGGACTTGAAGAGTGAGAACTTGGACTGACAGGAGGCTGGGTGAGTGAAAGGTACGACTTACAGAGACTGGGAGATTGAGCACTGGGGCTGAAAGTGACTGCAACAGTGAGCAGTGTGAATGACACTGGCTGGGACAGTTAGCTCTGGGGATGACAGAGCTCTCACGCTGACCAGTGAGCTCTGGGACTGCCACACAGTGGGATTGTCAGCTCTGGGACTGAGAACGAGCCTAGGACAGTGAGCTCTCGGACTGCCACAGGGTGGGAAAGTGAGCTCTGGGATTGAGAGTAAGACTGGAACATTGAAAGCTGGGACCGAGAGAGTTATGGGATCGAGGGTGAGATGAGTACAGTGAGCTACGGAATTAAGAGTGAAATTGGGGACGTGAGGTCCGGGACTGAAAAAGACTGAGTCAGTGAACTCTCGGACGGAGACTAGACAGTGGGTTCATGGATTGCCAGAGACTGGGTCCATAAACTCTGGGACTGAGGGTGAGTCTTGGACAGTAAGTTCTCGGCCTGAATAAAACAAGGACAGTGAGTTCTGAGACGGAAAGAGACTGGGACATTGAATTCAGGGGTTTCCAAGACTGGGACAGCGAAATGTAGGATTGACAAAGACTGGGACAGTGAGTTCCGACGTTGAGAGACAATGGGACAGTGAGTTCTGGGTTTGCCACAGACTGGAACAGTGAACTCTGGGACTAGGAGCTGTGGGACTGGAAGAGGCTTGGATAGTAAGCTCTTATACTGACAAAGTCTTGGAGGGTGAGCACCTGGTTTGTGAGAGACTTCGGGATTGAGCTTTGGTACAGAAAAGCAACAATGAAGTTAAATATTAGGATCAAGAGTGAGACTGGGACATTGACCTCTGAGACTGAAAGAGACTGGACCAATGAGACCTGGCACTGACACAGGCTAGGGAGCTGAACCGTGGGATGGACAGAAGTTTGGACACAGTGAGCTCTCAGACGGACAGAGACTGGAACTGTGAACTCTGGGACAGTGAGTTCTCGGACTGAGGGTGAGACTGGGACAGTGAACGCTGGACCTGAAAGAGACAGGGAAAGTGATTTCTAGTATTGAG
>NW_025155412.1:0-1443 GCF_004010195.1 Chiloscyllium plagiosum
TCAATGACTCTATGGTGTATAGTTCCCTGGCTTGTCCTTAGAGTCGGAAATGTGTTGCTGGAAAAGCGCAGCAGGTCAGGCAGCAGCCAGGGAACAGGAGAATCGACATTTCGGGCATAAGCCCTTCTTCAGGAAGAAGGGCTTATGCCCGAAACGTCGATTCTCCTGTTCCCTGGATGCTGCCTGACCTGCTGCGCTTTTCCAGCAACATATTTCCAGCTCTGATCTCCAGCATCTGCAGACCTCACTTTGTCCTTAGAGTCAGTGAGCTTGACCTCGGTGCTGGGCAAGTTGTTGGAGGGAATCCTGAGGGACAGGATATACATGTATTTGGAAAGGCAAGGACTGATTAGGAATAGTCATCATGGCTTTGTGTGCAGGAAATCATGTCTCACAAACTTGATTGAGTTTTTTGAAGAAGTAACAAAGATGATTGATGAGGGCAGAGGAGGAGATGTGATCTATATGGACTTCGGTGAGGTGTTTGACAAGATTCCCCATGGGAGACTGATTAGCAAGGTTAGATCTCATGGAATACCGGGAGAACTAGCCATTTGGATACAGAACTGGCTCAAATGTAGAAGACAGAGGGTGGTGGTGAAGGGTTGTTTTTCAGACTGGAGGCCTGTGACCAGTGGAGTGCCACAAGGATCGGTGCTGGGTCCTCTACTTTTCATCATTTATATAAATGATTTGGATGTGCACATGGGAGATACAGTTAGTAAGTTTGCAGATGACACTAAAATTGGAGGTGCAGTGGACAGCGAAGAGGGTTACCTCAGATTACAACAGGATCTGGACCAGATGGGCCAATGGGCTGAGAAGTGGCGGATTGAGTTTAATTCAGATAAATGCGAGGTGCTGCATTTTGGGAAAGCAAATCTTAGCAGGACTTATACACTTAATGGTAAGGTCCTAGGGAGTGTTGCTGAACAAAGAGACCTTGGAGTGCAGGTTCATAGCTCCTTGTTTACCTGCGTGTCCATTTTCACAGAGGTAAGTTGTGTATGAATCCAACACCAGAACGATCCCCTGGCTGAACCTTCAATGAACAACAGTACATAACAATGGAACTCTGGGCACTTACAGGGACAGGTACTGTTGGTGAAATCCCAGTCAGATTCCACCATTACTCAGGAGGTAGCCATTTTGGGTTGTGAGACTTAACTTGCTTCCTTGAGCCGGTCTTATTTTGTTTACTACATGTTGAAATCATTGCTTCAGTATTGGATTGTCTGTGATTCACTCAAAATAGGGAGTATAGAGGTGAGGACTTGATATAGAGTCATAGAGATGTACAGCACAGAAACAGACCCTTCGGTCCAACCCGTCCATGCTGACCCAGATATCCCAATCCAATCTAGTCCCACCTGCCAGCACCCGGCCCATATCCCTCCAAACCCTTCCTACTTTTGCAAGGTTTGTGAAGGTTTGTAGCTCAGG
>NW_025155413.1:0-1443 GCF_004010195.1 Chiloscyllium plagiosum
AAGGTATGTATCGGCTAAAGGAGATTATAGAAGTAGGGAGATTTGTTGCGGCTGGCGGAAGTTCCAGAGTTAGCTCGGGTTCAGCTATCTGGAGGATTTTATACAGATAGAAAAATGTGGAGGGCCTAGAAGAAGTTACACAGATTCAAAGCTGTATCGGGTCTGCAGAAGGTTTCACATATCGGCAGGAGTATATGGATAAAGTCAGTATAAGAGATAGTGAAGGAACTAGGGACTGGAGGATGTTAAAGACATAAGGAGGCGGTGTCGGTATCGAAAATGTTTCAGAGTGAGGGAGGGATGCAGGAGCGGGAGGACACAGTAGGTATCGGGAGGGTTGGAAAATCTGATGGAGATTAAATGAAATGGAGCTGTGCAGGTGTTAGAGAAGTTTAGAGAAATAGTGACGGGTGTAGGTACTCGAGGAGGTTACAGATATAGTTGAAGTGTAGGTGCTCAAGAAGTGAAAAGTGACCATGACTGGTACTGGGGCTGCAACTAGTTAGGAAGTCAGTTTGGGAAATTGAGGCGTGAGATCGTTGCACAGATACCAAATGGTGTTAATGCCGGATGGACTGGCTGGTATAATGATGGGATGTGCTGTGCAGGTTATGACAGATATAGGGAGGAGTGTAAATGCTGCAGCAGTATGCAGAAATATGATGAGATGCATGGACTGGAGAGAGCTGCAGTTAGATGGAGGGATATAGATGCTGGAGGAGGTGAAAGAGAGAAGGAGGATAGTAGGGTTAGAGGAAGGTACTGATATAGGGAGGATAGTAAAGTCTGCATGTGGTTAACTCAACCATGAGGGCTTAATGACGCGTGGCGTTTACAGAGATAAGATGGATCGTCGGAGTGGAAGACGTTGTGGAGGTATCGAACATACAGGCCCTTCTGCCCTCGATGGTTGTGCCGAACTTTTATCGTACTCTAAGATCAAACTAATCTACAAGCGTTTCATTCCACTGGCATATATGTGCCTGTCCAAGAGTCGCTTAAATGTCCCTAATGTGTCTGAAAATACCACGACTGTTGACAATGCATTTCACACACCCAGCACTCTCTGTGTACAGAGCCTCCTTGTCATATTTCCCTTACACTACCCTCCAATCACTTTAAAATTATGCCCCTTGTGATAGCTATTTTTGACCTGGGAAAACGTCTCTGAGTATTTACTCGATCTATGCCTCTTATCATATTGTATACCTCTGTCAAGTCACCTGTTCCCCTCAGTCACTCCAATAAGAAAAGAAAAATCTCCTTCAAACTTTCCGCATAGGGCATGCCCCCGAGTCCAGGCAGAATACGGGTAAGTGTCGACTGAATATTCCGTGAACCATCGACATCTTTCCTAAAATGAGGCGACCACAACTGAACATAATATTCTAAGTGTAATCTAACAGCGATTACATAGATCTGCAGCATAACCTTGTGTACCTT
>NW_025155414.1:0-1443 GCF_004010195.1 Chiloscyllium plagiosum
TCGAACCACTGAACATTGTCCCTCTTTGCAATTCCCTTCACATTGAGCAGTGGCCTCCGCAATTCCGAAAATACTGGCGTCGGATTTACGCCATTTTTCTCCTGCAGGGCCAATTCCACTACCGAGCTAGGCTCGCTATCATGCCCCGTCGACTCCCTCCGCGTTCGGGCGTGACATTAATGCTCTCCACTCTGCTTGGGATTAGATCCATGATCTGGTTTGGTAGGTTGACATGCCCTGGTACTACTATCTTCTGTAGGACCTTCTGCATTTTATCTCGGTTGGTGGTGGGGGGCGGCGACTGTACCACCATTCACCTCTCTGTAGATGTCGGAGAAGGGTTCATCTATTCCACACCAGTACACTCACTGATCGCTCTTCTGCGTTTTGGATGTTATCACTCGTGCCCGAGCACATCCTACCTTGATGAAATAATATCTATTTACCCGGTCAGGTGTCCCTTTGGGCGTGGTGGCTCCGACTAAATGCTAGTTACCAGCGCCGCAAGAATCCCTGCATAAATATTTATTATCTCATTTGTAGTCGTCATTGTTTCTAAACTCCCAGCGGGCGCACATGAAGTCCACTTTCATAGCCTCAATTAAGATTACTATCTGCGGCTGTATCCCAAATGCCCCTGCCCTTACGAATAGTCTTACCAGATCGCTTACTAAAAGTGTTAGCTCTGGCAGTCCCTTATTCGTATTTGGCTTCTAATCACTACTTGCACTTAATTGGTTCCAGTGATGCCCAATGTCTCCTCAGGACCAACCTCATGTTTCCAATGGCTGGCGTGTATTCTCGTGGATTATTTCTTGATGTTAACTGCTGTCTGTGTTGCAAGAGGCTCTAAAAATAGTCCCAGCCACCTCTTTGCCTTGCAGTTTTTCCTCCTGAAGTCTTTCACCACTATCCAGTCTCCAGGTTCTAGTTCGTGCATGTTCCCTCCGGCTGGATGGGGTAGTGCTGTTTCATTTGATTCTGTATTTGAGACAAGTTCAGAGAGTTTTATATAGTAACACAACATCTCATCTTCACAGTGGCATGTTATCTTTCCTACCTTAGGTCTTGGGCCAATTCCTGTAATGGGCAGCCTACCAAACAAAATCTTAAACGAGCCAAGATTAGCTATTCCTCTCCTCCCAGATCTCATATACATTAGCACAATGGGAAGTGCCTTTGTCCATGTCAACCCTAATTCCTCACAACATTTGTCAATTTATTTTTTAGGGCAGCATTTTCTCTTTCCACTGCCCCACCACTCGCGGGGTAGTACGCACAGTGTTGTCTCATGTTTATTTCCATATAATCACTGATCTGCTGTAAGGAATTATTGGCAAAAAGGCGTCCCAGTGTCACTACCATGCCTTTCAGGAATGCCGCACCTCAGACTTATCAAAGCTTTTGCTGCGGCACTGGCATCCTGTTAAAACGTGGGGAACG
>NW_025155415.1:0-1443 GCF_004010195.1 Chiloscyllium plagiosum
CAGGAAAAATTGCCTTCAAATAAGAATAGAGGGTACGTCGCGAAATGACAAGGGGAAAGGGGGTTTGGGCAAGTTAACTGTATGTCTTGTATTCAAGCCATCAAGTCTGCTCCGCCTTTCAATGATTTCATGTCTGATTTCATAACCTTAAACTACATTTTCTTGCCTTTCAACATTGCGCTGGATTCCTTTACGGATTAAAGATCTGTGGATGTCACCCTGAATTACTCTTAATGCCTCTTCTGTAGCCGTCTTCTGCTTTCAAAAAGTTCACCAATTCATAACCATCTGAATGAATACATGCTTCTTCATCTCTGTCATAAATGTGCCATCCCCCTCCTGATAGGAAACACTCAGATCCCACATTTTCCTGGAAGAAAACCAACCTTTCTGCGTCTAACTAATTGAATCTTTAAAACATAAAACTACATGTATCAATGAGGATTCTTTTTGTAGTACTGCGTCAGAGCAGGCCAAGGCAATTGATGTCAGCGCTTCTTCCCATTTGGTTTTACCTCCGATGTGAAACTCTCATCGAATCTGACAGAGTTGCTTTCTTTGCTGTTTCTAATGTCAGGGATGCACTTTCAATTTAAGACACAACAAAATTTTAGTCCATAACTGCAAATTAAACCCAGCAAATGGCAGTGAGAGAACGAACTTTCTACACGAAAGCACGAAGTGGAGCACATGCAATGCTTGCAACTTTGCTTGGCGACTTTGTCTTTGACTTTTTTGTTTAATGGAATAGGATGGAGTCACTGATTTTTTTAACAACATGGCGATAGGACCTTTGGCCCAGTGTGTCAGTGTCATTCATTACACATCACGCTTCTAAACCAAGTTTGCAGCAAGTAACTCATTGCCTGGTGTGCTCTAACTGTTGATCTGATCATCTAAACAGTAATTCAATGTCTTCAGGGCTTAAGTGGAACAAAAACAGCTTTGTTGACACATTGATTCTGAAAGACAACTCTTTGTCGGCGTCATTTGGCAGTTTTCTTCATGATGCTAAAAGTGTCGATTTAAATCTCACACTCTTTCAAAATAACGCGAATGTCTGTATTTTTCAAACTCACTCTCGAAGAAGGAAGCAGCTCGGTTGGTCCAGAAGGATTATGGTCTGATTAATCCTTTAATCCGAGTTTCAAGGTCAGACTTTGTTGCATCCCTGGGATGCACAAGAAATGTTTTATTCTCCATTATATGTATTGTGCATATTAGTTATCTTTGCAGGATATAAACAAATTCATTTAGTTCATATGTATACAAATCGAAACAAATACATTTAAAATCTACTATTGCTGCAGATTAACCAGCCTCGGGCTACTGTCTTTGTATAGTTTTCACATTCTGCCTGTGTCTATTTATGCTTCTTCCGGATGTTCCGGTTTTCTCACACACTCCAAAGATATGCCGGTCACGTGAATTCGCCATGAAAAA
>NW_025155416.1:0-1443 GCF_004010195.1 Chiloscyllium plagiosum
TATATTTGTTTCAGTAATTTACAACATGTAAAACATTTATGTTCTGAGTAATAATTAGACTTCATGATGAAGCTGACCTTGCAATACTTGCATCTTAAATGATTATGCTGCACCAAATAATCAGATATTTGCGAACATTTACACTGTGAAATAATTGTATACTGACTTTTATTCACAGCTAACACTTGATAGAGTACAATACTTTAAAGTACAGGAGGAGGCCTTTGGCCATTATGTATGCATCAGCTCCAAAAAATGTCTCCCAAGCGCCTCCCATTTGCCAGCCCTCTCTCTGTTGCCCGTTAAATACATAATTTCTAAACATATATCCAGTTCTCTTTTGAATCTTCATCCACAACTTTCCCAGCCATTCAATTCCAATTCGTAATAACTCTCTAAATAAAGACGTTTTTTCTTATTTCACTCCTAGCTCTTTTGCTGACAACTTTGAAATTAGAATTCCTTGATTCTGTAATTCCAACTAATAGAGTATTTTTTTTTACTAAACAACTTTTTTCATACTTTCGAGCTCCGCAACAAATTCACATCTTTGTCTGTTCTGCTCAGGACCAATAAGCCTTGCAAGGACTGTAACAAACACTACAACGGAAAATCAAGCAGAAAAATAGTCACCAGGCTATACAAACATCAACGAGCCACATCACCCCAACTTTAATTTCTTACGTACTGTTGAGGAAGTACGCCACTTTGAATAGGTCTGCATATCCATCCTAAGACATGCCAAACAGAGACAAGCACAAGAATTCCTAGAAACATGGCATTCCAAGCGGAACTATATCAACAAACACATGAATTTGATCCCATTTATCGGTCTCTGAGAAAAATAACCGGAAATGACATCATCGACACAGGAAATTAAATTACTAACTCAAGGAAACCGAAACACTTAAATAGAAAGTGGAAGATAACACCAGCACTTCACTGGAGGCTCACTTACTGAGTACAGTCAATGGAACAAACCAGCAACTGCCATTAGCTATTGGTTCAGAATATATCAGAGTGTTCATGGCTGCCACCAAATAGATTCATTGAATGAAAATGCGAACCTGCACGACCAAGTGCATATCCAAAGGCTTTTTAGAAAGTTTGTGAGATTACCTGCTCAATCACCCGCCTAGGCAATGCATTCCAGATACATGTCACCAGGGGCAGAACGGCGGATATGTGGTTAGCAATCCTGCCTTAGAGCTCTGGGGATCCAGGTTTGATTCCAGACTCAGGTGACTGCCTGAAGGGATTTTGCACATTCTCCCTGTGTTTGCATGGTTTCCTCGAGGTACTCCGGTTTTCTGCCATAATCCAAATATGTGCCGGTTAGGTGAATTGGCGATGCTAAATTGCTGATACTGCTCAGGGATGTGTAGGTTATTTGCATTACTCAGGGGTAAATATAGGAGGAGTGTGTTTGGGTGGATTATTCTT
>NW_025155417.1:0-1443 GCF_004010195.1 Chiloscyllium plagiosum
TATATGGGGTTACACTTTTTATCGGGACAATCACATGCTGGTCGGAAGGGGGCCCGGTGTATTGTGACGAGACCATTATACCAGGTACCATCCCCGAGGCCATCCCCATAGGACTTAAGATGTATCTCTGAGTTGCGGTATTGTCTCTGATTAGCTACATTCCCACATTTACTAAGCTACATACATCAGTGTCTATTACTTGTGGATTATCAGACTCAGGAACCATTAATAATACATATGAAAATGATATTTGACAAAATCCTAATACGAAGAGGGCTAGCATCATAACTCTAAGCATTCCCAGTATTCTAATCATTATGCTAAAACACAAAAAGGCTTAATATACAATCTTACAGAAATAATCCCGTGCTCGCGTCGCCACTGTATAGTCAATTACTCAAAGTCTCTTTAGTCTGAGTTTCAGCGGGTCTTGCGTTGATTCGGCTGTCCAGACTTCTTCCTCAACTGGAGGGTTCACTGGCCCTTTTATCCGAGTATAATGAGTCCAGCCTTTCTCCGCCGTCCTTATTGCCGTTTCGGTAGTCAAAAGAGCCTGATACGGCCCTTCCCAGTCTGGCTGCAGCTTAGTCTCTGTTCAAGATTTTATTAAGACCCAATCACCCAGCCGGATGGGATGAACAGCAAATTCAAGGGGCGGAGTCTGTGCCAATAGACCCTGTTTTCTGAGGAAAGATAAAGAGGAGGACAAGCCCAGTATATACTTCTTTAAAAACAAATCTTTAGTTTCGGGAATTGGCAATTCTCCCTGCGTTCCCAGATAAGGTAATCCAAATAAGATTTCATAGGGGGATAGTCCCAAATCTTTCCTCGGGGCAGTTCATACTCGCAAGAGAGCTATAGGTAAACATTTGGTCCAAGGGAGTCTGGTTTCTATGATAAATTTAGAGAGCTTTCGTTTGAGTGTTTGGTTCATTCTCTCGATTCTTCCTGATGATGGCGGATGCCATGGAGTATGGAATTCCCAGGAAATCCCCAACCCCTTCATTACCCCCTGTAACACTTTAGAGGTAAAATGAGTTCCTTGATTGGAATCTATTCGGTTCACTAACCCATATCGGGGAATTATGTGCTCTAATATTGTTTTAGACACCCCATTTGCGGTGGCGGTAGCTAGGGGGTATGCTTCAACCCAACCAGATAAATGATCTACTATGACCAACATATATTTTAGTCTTCCTACTCTAGGCAGTTCAGTATAATCTACTTGTATACTCTGGAAGGGTCTCAATCCTGGGTCTCTTCCTCACTGGGCCTGTTTTCTCAGATCTTTTTTATTTACCTTTCTGCATATTATGCATCCCTCACATATTTGTTTAGCAATGGTATATATCCCTTTACATCCATATTCCCTAAGAACTAAATAAGGAATTCCCTAAGAACTTAAAAGCGCGAAGGAGAGGAACCCGAGGCACTACACGAGTA
>NW_025155418.1:0-1443 GCF_004010195.1 Chiloscyllium plagiosum
GGCAGGCTTTCAGGGAGCTAGGCTGGAAGCTCAGAGTTAGAACAAACAGAGTTGTTGTCTCTGGTTTGTTATCCATGCCACGTGATAGAGAGTCGATGAATAGAGAGAGAGAACAGTGAAATGCGTGGCTAAGAGATGGTGCAGGAGCGAGGGATTCCGGAATCTGGATTACTGGGGTTCTTTCTGGGGAAGGTGGGACATTTATAAACAGGATGGTCTACACCTGAACCTGAGGGGCACCAGTATCCTTGGTGGGAGGTTTGCTAGTGCTCTTAGGGGGGATTTAAACTAACTCTGCAGGGGCATGGGAACCTAGACTGTAGCTTTAGGGAGCAGGACCTGGAGTGTAGGGAGGTTAGGAACATGGCATCAATCTCAAAGGAGGGTGCCTGTGAACAGGAAAGTGTCTTGAATTGTGTATACTTTAATGCAAGAAGTATACGAAATAAGGTAGGTGAACTTTCAGCGTGGGTTGGTACCTGGAATGTCGTTGTTGTGGCTATTACGGAGACATGGGTAGAAAAGGGACAGGATTGGCTGTTGCAGGCTCGAGGGTTTAAATGTTTTAGTAGGGTCAGAGGTGGGGATAAAAGAGGGGGAGGTGTGGCATTGCTTGTCAAAGATCGTATTACTGCGGTGGAAAGGACGATGGATGAAGACTCGACATCTGAGGTAGTTTGGGCTGAGGTTAGGAATAGAAAGGTGAGGTCGCCCTGTTAGGAGATTTCTGCAGGCCTCCTAATAGTCCTAGAGATGTAGAAGAAATGATTGCGAGGATGATTCAGGAGAAGAGTGAAAGTAATAAGGTGGTTGTTATGGGGGACTTTAACTTTCCAGATATTGACTGGGAAAGCTATAGCTCGAGTTCGTTAGATGTTCGTTAGATGTCGGTGTTTGTCCAATGTGTGCAGGAGGGTTTCCTGACACAATATGTAGACAGGCCAACGAGAGGTGAGGCCATACTGGATTTGGTTCTGGGTAATGAACCAGGCCAGGTGTTAGAATTGGAGGTAGATGAGCACTTTGGGGACAGTGACCACAATTCGGCTACTTTTACTCTAGTGATGGAGAGGGATAAGTGTGCACTGCATGGCAAGGGTTATAGCTGGGGGCAGGGAAATTATGATGCGGTGAGGCATGACTTAGGATGCGTGGCTTGGAAAAGTAGGCTGCAAGGCAAGGGCGTAATTGATATGTGTAACTTGTTCAAGGAGCAACTATTGAGTGTCCTTGATAAGTATGTACCTGTCAGGCAGGGAGGAAAGGGTCGTGTGAGGGAGCCGTGGTTTAATAAGGAATTGGAATCCCTTGTTAAATGGAAGAGGGCGACCTATGTATAGATGAGGCGTGAAGGTTCAATTGGGGCGATTGAGAGTTATAAGGTAAGGACCTGAAGAGAGAGCTAACAGCATGTGGTGTGTCCCAATACATGTGTGAATCATA
>NW_025155419.1:0-1443 GCF_004010195.1 Chiloscyllium plagiosum
TGAAATATTCATTTTGAATCTCACCCATCTCCTCTGGTTCCATACATGTGGGGCCCTGTTGTCTATAATGTTGCTTTTTTGTACTTGTGTGCTGTAGGATCTCTTTGGATTCTCCTTAAACTTTTCTGAGATCTACCTCTTTCCCCCATTTTGCTTTCCAGCTTATCTAGCCTCTCCTTGTACGTCACATCCTGCAGGAGCAGTAACGTTTTCGTCAATCTTTGCTCGTTTCAGAAAATGCTTCCTAAATCAGGATGAACAGAATTCTTCGCAGTATTCCAACTGGGGACCCAGCAATGTCAGATACAGCCGGATCATAGTGTCCCAACTCATGTCCTCAATGCTGTGAGCCATGAGGGAAAGTGAGTCTAATGTTGCATTCACCACTCTGTCCACCTGTGCTACCACTTCCAAGGAGCAATGTAACTGTCGCTCCTTGGTCTCTTTCTGTTTGTCAACACTGCCTAGGACCCTTCCATTAACTGTGTTATTTCTCCTTGGTTTGTCTTAACTAAATCCAACACCTGAATTAAACGCCATCTTTAATTCCTTGTCCCACTGTCCCTGTTATTCAAGAGCCCCTTTGATAACTGTATTCCCTGCCCACTATATCACGAATGTTATTATCCACAATACTACTAACAATGACTCCTATATTCTGTCTGTCTTCTTGGTCACCTCTTCAGCAAATTTAATTCATTTGTGAGACATGACTTTGTATGCACAATGCTGTGCTGACCATCCGTTATCAATCCTTACTTTCTGAAATGCATGTCACCGCTGTCCAGAAAAAACGCTTCCAACAACATTTGCACGACTGACTTCGAGCAAATTGGTCTTTAGGTCTCTGCCTTTCAGTTGCAGCCTTTTTTTAAATACTGGCACAACATTAGTCACCCTCCAGACTCCCAGCTCATCTACTGTGGCTGTCAGTGATAGAAATATCTCTGTGAGGGACTCCTTAGTTTCGTCCCTAACTTCCTCCAATATCCAGGGACAAACTTGATTAGATCCCATAAATTGTCTTGTTTTTATGGATTTTAAATCCTCTAGCACCTCCTGCTCTGTAATGTGGACTCTTTTGAAGATATCACTGTTTATTTCCCCGACTTCCTTAGCCTTTGTCCACAGTAAGTTGTAAAGTGATTTTTTTGTTTAAGATGTCACACACCTCCTGTGATTCCACACATTGATGGCGCCATTGATCTTTATGGGGCCACATTTTGTCCTGAGTTAATCTTTTTTTATTCATATTCTTGTAGAATTTCTTTGGATTTTCCTGAAACTTGTTTGCCAAAGCTTTCTGAGGTCCCCTTTGGGCCCTCCTGATTTCCCTCTTAAGTGTATTAATCCACCCGCAATGTTCTTCAAGGGGTTCTCTTAATCCAGCTGGCTATATATGACATGTGTCCATTTTGTCTTGACCATAACCTCAATATTCAC
>NW_025155420.1:0-1443 GCF_004010195.1 Chiloscyllium plagiosum
GCGCTCATCGCAACCTGGATTCTGACACAGCTGCACTTGCGGAAATGACTCTTTGGTAACTTTATACAGTTACCAAATTTACACCACACGAAAACAAGTCATTTGCCTCATCGGTCCGCATTTCCAATCGATATTGATGAAGTTGTCCAGCACCTGGTCCCAAAGTGAATATGCCGCTGAGTTTTAATATTCAGTGCAATACGATATCAGAAATGTCCATGAAAATTATCTAAACACTGGCGCACATTTGAGAAAATATATAGAAGTTAGAACGAATGCAGAACCGATTCAAAGGAATGGTTCCAGGAATGAAACTCTTAAGTCCAGACATCAGCTAAAGAACTTGTGAGTATAAGAGAATAAGATTGACCGAAGATTTGGAGCTGGAAACCGTTTTGTCGGAATTCGATTGCATTCTATTTGTGGTTGTTCTCGAGTCTTCAAGTCATAGAGCAATACCTCACGGAAAACGAACCTTCAGCCCAACTTGACCATGTTGAGCAGATATCCTAAATTAATCTGTTCTCATTTGCCAACATTTGCCCGATATCCATCTAAATCAATGTTACTCATATACCATCCAGATGCCATTAAGTCTTGCAGTTGTACCAGTCTCCACCACTTTCTCTGGCAGCTCATTCGAGACAGGCATGAAAAAGATGCCCCTTTGGTTTCTTTTAAATCTTTACCCTCTCATTTTAAGCCTATGCTTCTAGTTTTGTTTTCCCTCACCAGCGGGAAAAATACCTTCTGAACTCTATCCGTGCCCCTCATGATTTAATAAATAGAAACTATTTGACTTCATCAAATATGGGAAAGATGTGTAGATTATTTTGTCGAAGGTAACAGCTTGAAAACTGATTAATGTAGAATGTCTGATATGTGGACTTGTAGAAATGCATCTTGGCGTGGTTTTTAATAAGTCATTGATGTTTCGGAGCAGTTAAGAAATCTGCTGTGAACGCTGCAGAATGACAACATTTCCAGCTGAAGGATTTTAGGTGACGAGAAAGAAGTCTTAGTTTCAATGTATGGTTGCCCGATTAGACCGGACTTGGGATACAATCCTCAATTTAGGAAAGATACTATTGCTGTGTAAAGAATACCAAGAATGTTCATTAGGCTTGACACAATAGATGGGCGTTTGTCCTGTGAATTGAAATTGAGGAAATCCGGCCTTAATTTTCTACAGCTTCAAAACATGACAGGTAATCTCAACGAAAGTTGCAAAATATTTGAAGAGATAAACAGGATAACGAAGTTAAATTGTGTTCCCTCATTAATGAATCTAGAACAAGTACAATTGTAAAATTCGGCATTGTGATTTATGACCACGATGAGGACTATTTGATTTTAGTCTAAGCCTTGAGAAGTTTTGCAATTCTCCACTACGGTGTGCCGTGTATATTCGGTCTTTGAGTGCCTTTAAGTTGGGTAATGCCT
>NW_025155421.1:0-1443 GCF_004010195.1 Chiloscyllium plagiosum
AGACCAGAGGAAAAGTGGCATCACAAAATGCAGTCCAAAGATGTGCACGGCAGGTGAATTGGCCACGCTAAATTGCCCATTGTGTTAGATCCATTAGAACTAAATGGGTCTGGGTGGGTCACTCTTCAGAGGATTGGTATGGACTTGTTGGGCTGAATCTAATCTAATCGAAAAAATCCTGTAATTGCCGATCACAATGCAATATCCTTCACACCGGGGAGACAAAACAGAAACTGCTTTGAGGAATACTCCCACTCTGTGTGTAGGAATAACCCTGACCCTCTCATTGCTTTCCATTTCAATAACCTACCTTGCTCTCATGCTCACATTTCGGTCCTGAGCTGCTGCAATGTTCCAGTGAAGCACAACCCAAGCTCGAATATCACCTTTCTTTACACTTTGGTACGTTACAGCCTGTAGGAGTTAATATTCAATTCGATAACTTCACAGCCTGACCACATTATGACTGTTCTCCATTTTCATACATTCTCTCTCCTAGTCTGGCTATGAAGTTGTGTGGTTGTATCTTCTTTATCTTGCACTCAATAGAGAGAACCCCTTTCCCCCAATTCGCATCTTTCACATCACCCTCTCGTTCAACACTGTTAAAAGCCTATTTATCTTTTACCACACTCTCTTTTACGCATCACCCACTCCCCCACCTCTGTCAAGGGATTAAAAATCCCATTTTCCAATAAATTTCAGTTCTGAAGAAGTGTCACACTGGACTTGAAACGCTAATTCGGTTTCTCTGTCTCTGCAGATTCTGCCAGACCTGCTGAGTTTCTCCAGGGTTGAATAGGCACAGCACAAATTTTCAAATAAACAAATAATTATGGATATTGGAAATAAAAACACAAATATTTCTGGAGAAACTGGACCTGAAAGATGAACTCTGCTTTCCACAAGATGCTACCAGACCTGCTTAGTTTCTTCAGCTATGTCTATTGTTGAACTGGGTCCACAGATGTCTGTCAAAGTTGCTCAAAAGTTCTGTCCAATACTGAGCACTGGGTACCAGGGAAGTGAACAGTAACACCAGGTGCACAGATTCATTGGCTCTGAACGTGCATACGGCTGCATCACGGGCACTGCAGAGCTCTTAATCATGGTCAGGGAGGGAAACAGAGGGAAACACATTCACTTTAAATATAGAAGATGTCATTACGGGAATGGAAAAGATTCACATGAATATGTTAAAGAATTTAATTAATGTGACAAATTGGAAGCGTGACACCATGGAGAGATCCTAACAGAATGAGAATACGAAAATGGAAATGCCACCACATGAGAAACCAGGTTATATCACTGAGTACAGTGCTGATGGGTGAATGGGTCTCGGTATGAATTGGGGGACAGTCAGTAGAATTGAATTACAGATATTGCAGGTCAAACTGGCCATTCATGTGCTGATGTAGATCACAGCAGCAGCAACAGAATTGT
>NW_025155422.1:0-1443 GCF_004010195.1 Chiloscyllium plagiosum
GAATGCACCTTTCTCTAGTTGTTTCCAGAATGGTTAGAGAATGCACCTTTCTCTGGTTGGTTCCAGAGTGTGTCAAGAATGCACCTTTCTCTAATTGGTTCCAGAACTCACTGAGAATGCGCGTTTCTTTGTTTGGTTCCAGAAGGGACAGAAAATGCAGCTTTGTCTCGTTGGTTCCAGAATGGGTAAAGAATGCATCTTACTCTCATTCGTTCCAGTAGGGATAGAGAATGCACCTGACTCTACCTGGTTCCAGAATGTGTCTCTACTTGTTTCCAGAATGAGTAGAGATTGCACATTTTCTAAATGGTTCCAGAATGGTTAGAGAATGCACCTTTCTCTAGTTGTTTCCAGAATGGTTGAAGAATCCACCTTTCTCTAGTCGCTTCCAGAATGGGTAAAAAATGCACCTCTGATGAGTTGGTTCCAGAGTGGGTATAAAATGCAAGTTTCTCTGCTTGGTTCCAGAATGGATGTGGAATACGCCATTCTCTATTTTGTTCCAGAATAGGTAGAGAATGCACCTTTCTCTAGTTGTTTCCAGAATGGGTAGAGAATGCACCTTTCTCTGGTTGGTTCCAGAGTGTGTCAAGAATGCACCTTTCTCTAATTGGTTCCAGAACTCATTGAGAATGCGCGTTTCTTTGTTTGGTTCCAGAAGGGACAGAAAATGCAGCTTTGTCTGGTTGGTTCCAGAATGGGTAAAGAATGCATCTTACTCTCATTCGTTCCAGTAGGGATAGAGAATGCACCTGACTCTACTTGTTTCCAGAATGAGTAGAGATTGCACATTTTCTAAATGGTTCCAGAATGGTTAGAGAATGCACCTTTCTCTAGTTGTTTCCAGAATGGTTGAAGAATCCACCTTTCTCTAGTTGCTTCCAGAATGGGTAAAAAATGCACCTCTGATGAGTTGGTTCCAGAGTGGGTATAAAATGCAAGTTTCTCTGCTTGGTTCCAGAATGGATATGGAATACGCCATTCTCTATTTTGTTCCAGAATAGGTAGAGAATGCACCTTTCTTTAGTTGTTTCCAGAATGGGTAGAGAATTAACCTTTCTCTCGTTGGTTCCAGGATGTGTCAGGAATGCACCTTTGTCTGGTTTGTTCTTGAATTCACAGAGAATGCACTGATGATTGGTTAGTTCCAGAAGGGTTAGAGAATGTACCTTTCTCTGGTTGGCTCCAGAATGTTTAGAGAATGCATCCTCGAAAGTTGGTTCCAGAATGGGTATGGAATGTACCTTTCTCTGGTTGGTTCCACAGTGGGTAGAAAATACACCTTTCTCGAGCTGGTTCCGGAATAGTTAGAGAACAACCTTTCTCTAGTGTTCTTGAATTCATAGAGAATGCACTGATCTTTGGTTGGTGTGCAAATTGGCTGCTTTGTTTCTTTCATTGGTTACACACATAAGTCTGTCATTGCTGGTAAAGCACTTTGGG
>NW_025155423.1:0-1444 GCF_004010195.1 Chiloscyllium plagiosum
AACCTGCTACAGTATATAAACATTCAGAAACACTCCGTAATGTCCTACAGTACATAAACATATAAAAACACACTGTAACCTTCTACAGTATATAAACATTCAAAAACACGCTGTAACCACCTACAGAATATAAACATTCCGATACACTCTGTAACCTCCTACAGTTTATAAACATTCAATTACACGCTGTAACCTCCTACAGTATATAAACATTCAAAAACACACTGTAACCTATTACTGTATGCAAACATTCAAAAACAATCTGTAAACTCCTATGGTATATAAACATTAAAAAACACTCTGTAACCTCCTACAGTATATAAACATTCAAAAACACACTGTGCTATCCTACAGTATATAAACATTCAAAAACACGCTGTAATGTCCTACAGTATATAAACGTTCAAAAACCTGCTGTAACCACCTCCAGTAGATAAACATTCAAAAACATGCTGTAACCTCCTTCAGTATATAAATATTCAAATACACGCTGTAACCTCCTACAGTATATTAACATTCAAAAACACGCTGTAACCTCCGACAGGATATATACATTCAAAAACACACTCTTATTCGTACAGTATAAAAAATTCAAAAACATGCTGTAACCTCCTACAGTATATAAACGTTCAAAAACACACTGTAACCTACTACAGTATATAAACATTCAGAAACACTCTGTAACCTCTACAGGATATAAAAATTCAAAAACATGCTGTAGCCACCTATAGTATATACACATTTAAAAACACGCTGTAGCCTCAAACAGTATACAAACATTCAAAAACACTCTGAAAACTCCTATTGTATATAAACATTCAAAAACACAGTATAACCTCGTACAGTATAGAAACATTCAAAAACACACTGTATTCTTCTACAGTATATAAATATTCAAAAACACGCTGTAACCTCGTACAGTATATAAACATTCAAAAACACGCTGTAACCTCCTACACAATATAAACATTCAAAAACACTCTGTAACCTCCTACAGTATGTAAACATTCAAAAGCACACTGTAACCTCCAACAGTATATAAACATTGAGAAACACTCTGTAATCTCATACAGTATATAAACATTCAAAAACATGCTGTAACCTCCTGCAGTATATAAACATTCAAAAACACGCTGTAACCTCCCACAGTATATAAACATTCAAAAATACGTTGTAACCTCCCACTGTATATAAACATTCAAAAACACGCCGTAACGTCCGACAATATGTAAACATTCAGAAACATTCTGTAACCTCCTACATTACATAAACATTCAAAACACACTGTACCCTCCGACAGGACATAAACATTCAAAAACACTCTGTAACCTCCTACAGTATATAAACAATCAAAAACACGCTCTAATGTCCTACAGTATATACACGTTCAAAAACCTGCTGTAACCTCCTCCAGTATATAAATATTCAAATACACGCTGTAACC
>NW_025155424.1:0-1444 GCF_004010195.1 Chiloscyllium plagiosum
TCCAAGTGGGAATTCGGAAATAACAGCCAAGCTGCCGAATGTCATTGCATCCAATTGGTTTTCTTTGAATCATAGATGAGCAGGAAAATGTAAACGGAGAGGGGGAAGGGAGGGGGGAAGCGGGATAACAAAGTGAGGTAGTTGCAGCTGTGGTGAAACTCTTTCTTTGTGATTCACTCAGCAACCAGAGACCTGAAGGTGACTCAGGCGTGAGAGCTCTTCACATCGAGAACAAAAAGCACTCAAGTGCAGTTAGCACCTCTTTGACATCTTGTGGGTTGGGGGGCGGGGGGTGGGGTAATCTCCTTTTGACTTCGGTAAATATGTTCAGAAACTGCCTTTTGCATTGACGTGAACATAAACTGCATCTCTAATAAGCATAACTTTTGTGAAATTTACTGAGTCGCTTCCCAACGATTCCCACACAGGTTTCCAACACAGTTGGCAGCCATGTCGCTCATGTCCAGGTGGAGACATCTCTGCAGCAAGTTGCATGGTTAATGTAACAGACAAGAAAAGTGCCAACTCGCACTGGCACCGAGGTATGAGCATGCTGACATAGTGATCTGTCTTCTCGGAGTGTACTGCTCCCGCGGCTTTTCAGAGAACATTCTTTGTGACGCTAATTCTGCAAAACAGACACAGTGACTGAAACTATGCTGCACGGTATGTTGTGGAACACGGCCTGCTCAGCTTTGTGCATTTTCCCTGTAGTACGGTGTGTTTCATGTTCCGTGTAAACGTGAAAGTTGATCTGTTTCGACCAAAGGGCGAAATCATTTACTAAAGCAAGAATCGACATTCCAGTAATGTCATGGTTATTTTATCAAATCATGACGGAACATACATTCTCACACTCGCATATATATTTGTAGCTGAAAAGAGTCTCAGAAGATAGATTCAACTTTCCATTGATTTTTGTGTGGATTGATGTTGCGAATTGATCTTGTAGTCGGGCATATCCCAGCTGCAATGCGAGCAGGACAGGGATTACGGAATGCCTTCCCTGTGAGTTTACTTCTATTGTTTTGCAGGAGCACAATTGAAAATGTATGAAAATAGATGGCACGCTTTCGGGTGTTACCGTGGCCGAGCGGTCGAAGGCGCTGGAACCAGGTTCCAGTCTCTAAGGGGGCATCGCTTCCAATCCCACCACTGCTATTTCTGTGGGCCAACAACAAAGCTGCAGCGTGTTTAAGTGCCGTGTTCAAAGTAAACAAAAAAAAAACAGAACTGGTGGGTTTGCTCCTTGGAGAATTAACTGCGGTGTGGGAGAGTGCAAACTTTCTCAAAGAGATCATATTGTCCATATTGTGTCCATATTGTCATGATCGTGCTCGCCGCCCACACGATAAATCGTAGGCTCAAGCATCTCTGCTGCTGCTGTTTTGTTCCAGACAAGTTGAATTATAATGGAACCGAAGAGAGACCGTTATTTCATCGC
>NW_025155425.1:0-1444 GCF_004010195.1 Chiloscyllium plagiosum
AAATGGTGTGTATCAGGCTGTTGTTCACTTCCCGTTGTGTCCCATGTGGTGCTCCATGGGCAGTGAGGTGTATGTCGAGCTGTTGTTCCGTTCCCGGTGTGTCCCATGTGGTGCTCCATGAACAGAGGGGTGTATGTCACGCTGTTGTTTATTTGCATCCCTATCGGAGGAGGTATCTGAAGAGTATAAGAAGGTGAAGAAAGCCATCTGAATTGCATATAAGCTTGTGTCAGAAGCCTGCAGACAGTGTTTCAGGAATCCAAAAAAGGTCCCTGGTTAAACGTCCATTGAGTTTCAAAGAATCAAACAAAGTAATTTGAAAGGTGGGTAATATTGAAAACAGAGCAAAGCTATGACACTCTTAGAGAAATTCTTATTTCGAAGGAATTAAAAAAATCACTTCCTGCAGTAGTGAGAACTCGTGTCGCCGAGCAGAGAGTTACAATGGCAAGATTAGAAGCTGAAATGGGTGATGATTATGAGTTTATCCACAAATCAAAGTTTGGATTCCATGAGGGCTTGAGAAGAATGTGTGAGATCTTCTTAAAATATATACCTGTGAGAGTAAGGTTTACTGGCATAGCACGTAAAGGGGTTACAGATTTCAGAGGTACAGAACCATGTAATTCTTTTATGCTGAGACATGAGGAGACATGTCATTCAGAAGGACTATGGAAGAGATGAGAAATGCTCCATTATGTAACGTGAGGTTGGAGTGTCCGATGAATCCATCAACAGAAATATTTCACAATTGGGAAGGAGACTTTGAGCTTGGTGTTGGTGTTACAACATTTCAGAATTTAAATTGCCAGTCGCGTGTCTGAGTAATCTATATACTGATCATAACGTCGAAACGTTTTGTAGAAATGTAGGGAGAAAACTTCTAGTCTGTTCAATTTGGAAGTTGTACAGGTGACTGGACGAGAAGCTGTACTTTCTGACGAGTTGTTGAGACTTGGATGAAGAAAAACAGAGGCGTTCTGTGGCAGGAGTAAACTGGCTGAAATAGAATGGAGTTGTGAATATTTGCAGGCTTACAGAAAATGTCATGTATAAGTATTATAGTCTACTAAAACAGTAAGAATAATGGGTTTAAAATGAAACCACTGTTGTGTTATGATGGTACATTTTGTCAAAGGGTGTGTGTGTGACGATACTGTCATTTTGAAAATGATATATTATCTTCTGTTTTTTTTTAACATAGAACATGGAACATATAAAAATACAGCGCAGTACAGGCCCTTTGGCCCTCGATGTTGCGCCGATCCAAGCCCACCTAACCTACACTAGCCCACTAACCAATGCCCGTTTAAATGCCCATAAAGAGGGAGAGTCCACCACTGCTACTGGCAGGGCATTCCATGAACTCACGACTCCCTGATTAAAGAATCTACCCTTAACATCTATCCTGTACCTACCACCCCTTAATTTAAAGCTATGCCAC
>NW_025155426.1:0-1444 GCF_004010195.1 Chiloscyllium plagiosum
ATCATGGCTGGAGGTACTCACCATCGCTCAGATGCCCCTGGATATTCCGTGATCCCTGGCTCTGTGACCAGCTTTAAAAGGCCAACGGGCACATGTTTGAGCTTTCTCTATTAGGAACTGCCCTGCAACGTTTACCCCGAGCATGGCAGATAAGGGGCAATTACACCACAGTTTGTCGACAGGGGCACGGAGGTGCTGGTGGATGGGCCAGTACAGAGGGGGACAATTATCTTCCCAGAGGGGGCCACACCACCAGACCCAACGAGTATGATCTGAGCTCACCATCCAGTTCAGTGCAGTATCTGCGGTCTGAAGATATGTCCAGCAATACAGGACAAGCATCAATAACCTTTCCCGTTCTGTCAGGATAAGCGTCACCGTATTCTCTCTGCTCCCTCACTCTCACTGTATATCTGTTGTAGCACCTACCCCCGAACAAGGCTCATGCTCCAACATTCTCACTGCTGCATGTAGCATCTCCCCCCTCTCTCTCTGCTTCTCTCCCCTCCACTATACCCCTCACACTAACAACACTGCATGGATACAACACTGTGGACAGACGCCCCTCCGAAAACCTCTTCATTCCCCCTCACACCTACACCAGCACTAACAGCAGGACCACACAGCCCCCCCCCCCCCCCCCCCCCCCCCCCCCCCCCCCCCCCCCCCCCCCCCCTCCCCCACCAACCCCCTCCAGAAGAAACAGCCTGGAATAGGACAGAAAGGGCCAAGCCGCGTGATGGAGTGCCCGATATCCGTTCCCTCACCGGCCATGTGGGGAGGACCCTGGTACGAGTTGGACAGGACCGGGCCGCCTCGTGTGGAGATTCTGAAACATCCACGTCCCACCGACCGAGTAAGGAGCAATGCTCAGTGAAGGGAAATTTTCACGTTAAATCCATTGGCAGTTCCGCTTCTCCCCGGCACAACTTAGAAGACGTGACCCTGATGCCATCTCCCTTTTGTATCGAGCTGCTACAAATGGAATCCTCGCGGTGGGCAAGAGGGTGAGCTCACAACACATCGTCACCACCACCTCCCAGGAAGGGAGCATGGAGACTCCGTCCTACACTTCCCCCTGTAAACAGCTCAGATACTGAAACTAATCTGTGATAGTTACTGCTCTTCCCACTTGTCCTGACATCTTCAATAATCTATGCTCATACACACCGAGGTCCCTCTGCTCCTGCACTCACTATATAACAGCACATCCTGTTTTCCTTCCAAACTGCATCACCTCACACTGTCTTGCATTGATCATCGTATGAAA
The DNA here is from genome assembly GCF_004010195.1 of Chiloscyllium plagiosum. Lineage (NCBI taxonomy): Eukaryota > Metazoa > Chordata > Chondrichthyes > Orectolobiformes > Hemiscylliidae > Chiloscyllium > Chiloscyllium plagiosum. The sequence continues at coordinate 1,271 of NW_025155426.1, forward strand.
TATACCTGAACTCTACACCAAGTTGGCGTTGTCCTGTTGCTGTTGCACTCCATCCTCCTCACACTTCACAATTCTTCCAGGTATCCTGACATCAACAAGCATATAACAGCACATCCTGTTTTCCTTCCAAACTGCATCATCTCACACTGTCTTGCATTGATCATCGTATGAAAT
>NW_025155427.1:0-1444 GCF_004010195.1 Chiloscyllium plagiosum
ATTTAAGACAGATGTCAGAAGCAGGTTCTTTACTTGGAGAGTGGTAAGGGTATGGAATGCCCTACCTGCTAATGTAGTTAACTCAGCCACATTAGGGAGATTTAAACAATCCTTAAATAAGCACATGGATGATGATGTGATAGTGTAGGGGGATGAGCTGAGAATAGTTCACAGGTCGGCGCAACATCGAGGGCCGAAGGGACTGTTCTGCGCTGTATTGTTCTATGTTCTATGTTCTATGACTTCACCCATTTGCAATGCAGGCAGAGTGTGAACATACTTTAACTTCAAATGCTGCTCAAAGGCAATGTACACCATGTCACTGGTATTTGAAAATGTAACATTGCAAAGTTAATGAATTAATTGTTAAAGTTCACGTCAATAATTTAAAAAGAGGTGAATGCTGGCTAAAGGTGTTTCCTTGTATGTCATGAAAGCATGATGGTGGACTCTACCGAATGCAGTGAAAACATGAATGATTTATGTGGTTGTGGGATGGGAAGGAGGTTGGTGTGGAGCACCCCCTTATTTAATATAATGTGTTGGACACTCAGCCGGTGTGGAACCTTCACCAAGTAGATGAATATGCTATAACTATGAGCAGTGGTAGAGCAGACAATAGAGCTGTTGGAAGATGTGATCCAACTGCTTGGACAGTTTGGGATGGGCCCTCTATTATAGTCTGGCAGATTGAAGTATGTCATCCTGTCATGCTGTGCTCTGCACAAATGGAGCAAGCCACAAGATGATGTGATGGATGCTGTGGAACCGAGAGAATGGGAACATTCTTCTTCTGAGAGGAATAAGGACACTGGGGGAAGAAGCTCTCCTAGTCCATGACTCAACTTGGGTCCATTGCATGCTACAAGTCAGACAATCTGATCAACATGGTTTCAGGAGATGACAGCTGGGTGCATAAAGATGAACAGAAAGTGGTAGGACAGGTAGACTGTGTGATCAAACAGCAACTAGGGTAAAAGAATGGAGTTGGAAATGTGTTGCTGGAAAAGCGCAGCAGGTCAGGCAGCATCCAGGGAACAGGAGAATCGACGTTTCGGGCATAAGCCCTTCTTCAGGCCCGAAACGTCGATTCTCCTGTTCCCTGGATGCTGCCTGACCTGCTGCGCTTTTCCAGCAACACATTTCCAGCTCTGATCTCCAGCATCTGCAGACCTCACTTTCTCCTAAAAGAATGGAGTTGTATGTGTGAGGTAGTGTCAGCCATGAGCTGCATGGCCTTGTGGTTACTGTACCATTACACTGCTGGCAAGTGGCAACAGTGGATTGCCAACACTTGTTCTAGTGCACAGCAGCCTTTTGAAGATTGTGCAGACACAGGGGCTGTCTGTTTTTTGACAGACATCCACTGAGAGAATAATTGTTCTGGGAACAGCACGTGATTAGACTCAGCTGGAATTGGATGAGAGGGATGTCAGAGGGGCAA
>NW_025155428.1:0-1444 GCF_004010195.1 Chiloscyllium plagiosum
AGTTTTTTCTCAGTAATATCAGTACCTGAGGTATGGTCACCGGATCCAAAATGCAAACTGATTTCTCTTCACAGATGCTGTCAGATCTGCTGTGCTTTTCTAGTACCATCTGGTTGTTGTGTGTGATTTACAACATCCGCAGTTTTTTTGGTTTTAATTTACCCCGAGTATTCTTTTCAGGTCTAGCAGACTGAAACAGTGCAAATCAACCCTCCCAGTCCCTTCACACTCACTGAGACCCCTCACAGTGACACTGCGCTTGCAAAGCTGATGGTCATGTGTTGGCCCGCTGGACCCACCCCTCATTCACTTCTATTGGCTGGAGGATCACGCCAACTGTCCTATTGGTCTGAAATTGTGTCAATCAGCCAGGCTCCATTGTGACAAAAGTGGTGGGATCCTCCCAGGTGCATCAGCGGCTGAGGGGTGACCTCAAAGGTTTATTAAATCATGAGGGGCATGGATAGGATAAATAGACAAGGTCTCTTCCCTGGGATGGAGGAGTCCAGAGCGGGAGGGCATAGGTTTAAGATGAGAAGGGATCTGAGGGGCAATTTCTTTCACAGTGGAGTTGGTGCGTGGATGGAATCTTCTCTCGGGAAGTGGAGGAGATTGGTACAATTATACCATTTGGCATCTGGATGGGTATATGAATAGTAAGGGAGTAGAGGGACATGTGCCAAGTGTTGGCAAATGGGACTAGATTAGGTTGGGATATCTGGTCTGCATAGACCAGTTTAAACAAAGAGTGTGTTTTCATGCTGTACATGTCTATGGCTCTGCCCTGTGATGAGCTTCGTCATTCAGTGAATGGGACAGTATATCAGAGCACAGGGGCTGGGGGCTATTCAGCCCAATGGGGCTGTACACTCTCCCTCTGGAGATGGTGCCAGTCAGTCCCAACTCACCTTCCATTTGGACATAGCCCTCCAAATCCTTCCTTTAAAAAGGAAATTTGCAAATTTGTTTTGACAATAATTACTGAATCTGCATCCAGCTGTCAATCAAACTGTTCCAGACGCGCAGAACTTACTGAGTAAAATAATCTTCGTTTTTACCCTGCATTATTTGCCACTTACCTGAAATTAGTTCATAAAAATTGTGACAATGTTAATAATTTCTCATGCTGTCTCTCTGTAAATTAAATTTCCTGGAAACAATTCTGCTCCTCGTTGAAATCACTGCTTAACCTTCTCAGCTCCAAGGAGAATTTTCTGACCTTCTGCTAACTCTCCATAAAAGAGAAACCGATCTTAATTTTAATTTATTAGTGTCATAGAAATGTATAGCACAGAAACAGACCCCTTGGTCCAACTTGTCCATGCCCACCAGATATCCTAAATTAATCTCATCCCATTTGCCAGGACTTGGCTCATATCCTTCTGAAACTTGCCTGATCACATATCCAATCAGATGCCTTTTAAATGTTGTAACTGTACCAGCC
>NW_025155429.1:0-761 GCF_004010195.1 Chiloscyllium plagiosum
TTGTACAGCTATTATCCATAACTCTGCATGACCTCATTCTCTGAAACTGAATACCTCTCCTAATAAAAGCTAACACACCTTGTGGCTTCTCAATAAAGTTATCAACCGTGGTTGAAACTTGCAGGAATCTATGTACATGGATACCGAGATCTCTGCTCGTCTACACTACCAGGAATCTGACCATTAGCCTTGTGTTCTGCATTCTTGTAACTCCTTACAAAGTGAACTATTTCACACTTTTCGTAATTACCACCTCTCAACCCACCTCTGCGCTTTATCTATGTCCCCCTCTGACTTAAAACAGCCTTCAGCACTATCCATAACTTTGCAACCTCATTGTCATCCGCAATTTTACTCACTCATCTTTCTCCGCCCTCATCCAGGCAAAGTATAAAAAAGACAAACAGCACTGAACCCAACACAGATCCACTCGTAACTAACGACAGGATGAACATTTCCCATCAACCACCGTTCTCTATCTTCTGTCAGCGAACCAATATCTGATTTTCACGGCCGAGTCGCCCTAAATCTGATAACTCCGAATTCTGTGCAATAGCATACAGTGGGGAACCTTATCAAACGCCTTACTGAAATCCATATGCATCACGACAACCGCTTTACCCTCATCCAACTGTTTGCTCACCTTCTCAAATATCTTAATAAGGTTTATGAGGCAGAAACTAACTTTGACAAAACAGTGTTCCCTGTCACTAATCATTCTTATTCCTTCCCAGAGGATTTGAATCCTATATTTTAACCTT
>NW_025155429.1:845-1444 GCF_004010195.1 Chiloscyllium plagiosum
TCCAGTCTTCTGGCACTATTCCTGAAGACAAGGACGACTAAAAGAACAAACCCAACCGCTCCACAATCACCGCCCCTCCCCCCACAACCCGACCTCGGTTCCCAGAGAATTCTAGGGAAATCCCATCTGGCCCAGGGGACTTATCAACTTTCACACTTTCATGAATCGCTAAGACCACCTCCTTATGTACCTTAACCTCATTTGTTTTCGTAGCTGGTATCCCAGAATGCGATACGACAAGTCATTGTCTTTTTCCAGGTGATAATACTGACAACAAATACAAATAGATGCGGTGTGTGTGTGAGGGCGTGGGCATAATGGCGTGGGAGCGCCTTTGACAATGGGGTAATGTGCAACGTAGTGACTCGTGGTGGGGGAGTGTGTAGTGGAGTTAGTGTGACAGTGTGCAAGTTGTGGGGGGCATGACGGTGAGGGAATGTGCGGCGGGGTGAGCGTGACTGTGGTGAAGTAAATGGGGAGTAAGTGTGACGGTGGGATTGAATGTGTCACTTTGAGAGTGTCTGGGAGAGTGCCCGTGACGATGGGTGATTGTGTGCCGTTGTATCCACAGTAGGGTACACCATGGTGGCTGATTATGA
>NW_025155430.1:0-1444 GCF_004010195.1 Chiloscyllium plagiosum
GAAGGGCTTTTGCCCGAAATGTTGATTTTCCTGGTCCTTGTATGCCCTCTACACCAAGGCCTTCCTTCTACAGGCAGAATTACTTGTCCTTTTGTCACACAGTTATTAAACACCATTATCTCATCTGTTCAAAGAAACAGCTCATTGTTTTGCCTCCTTCTTCCCAGCGATAGTTAATGTATGTTATTTGTTAACTCCTTGTAGCAGTTTCTCATTGGCCCTTTCGTTTCTTGGTCCAGAAAGTGTTATTGCTGACTCATGAAGTTATCAAAGTTCTGGAGTTTACAGGACCACACCACATTCCTGTCTGCCTCTTCCAGGAATAACGACTGCTCCTGAGATACTCGCAGTTCCTGACATTCCTTGGTATCCCCAAATACAATCCACATGTCAGTAAATCACTAGTGCTGCCCTGACACCAGACAGTCACTGTTGGAACAGAAGGATTATGGGAAGAAAATACAGAAATCCGAAGTGCAAAGAGACTTGGGAATTCAAGTCCAGGATTTTCTCAAAGTAAACTTGCAGGTTGAGTCAGTAGTTAGAAAGGCAAATGCAATAATGGCATTTATTTTGACAGGACTTGAATACAAAGCAGGGATGTACTTCTGAGACACTATAAGGCTCTGGTCAGGCCACATTTGCAGCATTGAGAGCAGTTTTGGGCCTCCTATTAGCAAGGATGTATTGGCCCAGGAGGGTGTTCAGAGGAGGTTCACGAGAATGGTCCCAGGAATGAAACGTTTAACATATATGAGGAACTTTTGAGGACTCTGGGACTATATGGAGTTTAGAAGGATGAGGGGGGTTATAATTGAAACCTACAGGATATTGAACGGCCTGGACAGAGTGGATGTTGGGAAGATGTTTCCATTGTTAGGACAAAGTAGGACGCGAGAGTACAGCCTTAAGAAGAAAAGGAAGACCCTTTAGTTGGGAGATAAGGAAAACCTTCTTCAGCCAGAGAGTGGTGTATCTATGGAATTCACAGCCACAGAAGGCTGCGGAGGCCAGGTCATTGAGCAGATTTAAGATGGAGACAGAAATGTTCTAGAGTATCGAGGGGATCAAGGGTTCCGGGACGAATGGGCTTGAGAAAGTTAACAGCCACGATTGAATGGTGGAGTTGTCTCAATGGGATGAATGGCCTAATTTCAGCTCCTATGGTCTTATGATATGCTGATGTGTGGAGGGGTGATGAATGGGCAAAGAGATGAAGGGAGAGTAGAATTAAGGGGAAGCTAGATGCAGCCACAAGGGTGAAAGAAATACAAGAACTGTACAATAAATGACAGAACTCTTAGGAGCACTGGCATGCAGAGGGATCTGGAAGTGGAAACAGAGGTGGGTATGGTGGTCAAGAAGGCACATAGGATGCTTGCCTTTCCTGGGTGTGAGAGTTGGCAAGTTCCATTACAGCTATTTATTTCAACCACATTCGGAA
>NW_025155431.1:0-1444 GCF_004010195.1 Chiloscyllium plagiosum
CTTCCTCTGAAATTATACCCTCTGCTCCTAGACGCTCCCACAAAGGAAACCAACTTCCCCACATCTACCCAGTCAAGTCCTCTAAGAATCTTGTACGTTTCAATAAGGTCACAGTTCATTCCTCAAGCCTCCAATGGCTACAGGCCCAACATGCTCAGCCTCTCCTCATAAGACATCCCCTCCATACCTGGTACCAACCTTGTGAATCTTCTCTGGAATGTCGCCAAGGCGAGTATACTTTTCTGAGATAAGATACACAAAACTGTTCACAGTATTCCAGCTGTTGTACAACTGGTCCCTTGTATAGTTTTAGCAAACTCTCCCTGGTTTGATTCTCTGTTCCTTTGGAATTAGGGCTAACATTCCATTTGCCTTCCCTATTTCCTTTTGAAATTGGATACTAATTAATTGTGAGTCATGCATGAGGACTCTCAAATCCCTCTGTTCTGTAACTTTCTGCAGTCTTTCTCCATTTAAATAAGATTCTACTCCCTTATTCTTCCTGACAAACTGCATAAATTCACATTTTCTCACGTTATGTTCCTTCTGCCTAGATTTTGCCCATTCGCTTAAACAATCTCTTTTTTGTGTCATCCATACCACTTGCCTTTCCATCTATTTTTCTGCTGTCTGCAAACCTGGTGAGAGAACAGTCACCTTCTTCATGCAGTCACTAATATATATTGTATATGATTGTGGCCACAGAACTGATCCCTGTGGCTCACCACTAATTACAGGCTGCCATCCTGAAAATGCCCCCCTTATCCCAACTCTGTCTTCTATTAGTTAACCAATCCTCTGTCCATGCTCATGTACTTCCTCCAACACCATGAGCGCTGAATCCTGGAAAGATTCTCGGAAAATTATTATCACTGCATCCATGATCTCTCCAGCCACTTCCATTAATTACTCTCGCACTTTTTCTCTGGTGATCGTTATTGTATTTATTTCCTCTTCTCCTTTGCAACTTGATTATTTAATAATTTCAGAATGTTGTTCGTGTCTTCTACTGTGAAGGCTGATGCAAAGTATTTTTCAACCTCTCTGCCATTTCCTGGTTCCCCTCATTCTCTAAGGGGCTTACCATCAGTTGGACTTCTCTCTTCATTTTTATATCTTTAAAGAAATTCTTGCTAACCATTTTAAGATAACTTTTAAGTTTACTCTGAGATTGTTTTCTCCCTCTTTAATATTTTTGGTCATATTTTGTTGGTTTTTAAAGCTTTCCAAATTGTTTGGCTTGCCACTAATCTTTGCCACATTGTACTCGCCTTCCTTCAATTTGATTTGATCCTTAACTTCCCTGGTCAACCATGGTTGGCTTATAATCTTCCTGGGATCCACCTTCCTCACTGGAATATGTCTTTACTGGGAGCCATGAACTATTTTCTTTAAGTTCTGCCATTGTCCCCAACCATCATTGCTGCTAAACCCCTTTCCCAAA
>NW_025155432.1:0-1444 GCF_004010195.1 Chiloscyllium plagiosum
ATTCCTCTCTTCAAGAAAGGAAATTGGGAAATCACCGGCAATTACAGACCAGTCAGTCTCACATCTGTCATCTGTCGTGTTGGAAAGGATTCTGAGGGATAGGATTTATGACCATCTGGAAGAGCATGGCTTCATTAAATGCAGTCAGCACGGCTTTGTGAGGGACAGGTCATGCCTCACAAATCTTATTGAGTTCTTTGAGGATGTTACTAGACAAATTGATGAGGCTCGAGCGGTAGATATGATGTATATGGACTTCAGCAAGGCATTTGAAAAGGTTCCCCATGGTAGGCTCGTTCAGAAAGTCAGGAGGAATGGGATAAAGGGGAATTTAGCTGTCCAGATACAGAGTTGGCTGGTCGACAGAAGACAGGCGAGTGGCAGTGGAAGGAAAGTATTCTGCCTGCAAGTCAGTGGTGAGTGGTGTTCCACAGTACTCTGCTCTTGGGCCTCTACTCTTTGTAATTTGTATTAATAACTTGAATGAGGAGATTGAAGGATGGGTTAGCAAGTTTGCAGACGACATAAAAGTTGGAGGTGTCGTTGACAGTATAAAGGACTGTTGTGGCTGCAGAGGAACATTGACAGGATGCAGAGATGGGCTGAGAGGTGGCAGGTGGAGTTCAACCTGGATAAGTGCGAAGTGATGCATTTTGGAAGATCGAACATGAATGTTGATTATAAGATTAAAGACAGGATTCTTGGTAATGTGGATTAACAGCGAGATCTTGGTGTGCAGGTACATAGATACCTTAAAATTGCCGCCCAAGTGGACAGAGTTGTTAAGAAAGCATATGGGGTTTTGGCTTTCATTAACAGGGGGATTGAGTGTAAGAGTCGTGAGATCTTGTTGCAGCTCTATAAAACTTTGGTTAGACCGCACCTGGAATACCGTATCAAGTTCCGGTCGCCCTATTATAGGAAAAATGTGGATGCTTTGGAGAGGATTCAGAGGAGGTTTACCAGGGTGCTGCCTGGAATGGAGGGCTTATCTAACGAAGAGAGGTTGACTGAGCTCGGACATTTTTCTTTGGAGAAAAACAAGGAAGAGAGGGGACCTAATTGAGGTGATCAAGTGGAGAAAAACAAGGAAGAGAGGGGACCTAATTGAGGTGATCAAGACAATGAGAGGGATAGATAAGGTTGGTAGCCAGAGACTTTCTTCCAGGGCAGAAATTGTTAACAGGAGGGGTCATAGTTTAAAGCCGCTTGGCAGAAATTATAGAGTGGATGTCAGAGGCGAGTTCTTGACGCAGAGAGTTGTGAGAGCACGGAATGGATTGCCAACAGTTGTTGTGGAAGCGAGGTCATTGGGATTTTTAAGAGACTGCTGGACATGCATATGGTCACAGACATTTGAGGGTTCGTACGTTAGGTTTACCTTACTTGAGGATCAATGGTCGGCACAACGTCGTGGTCTGAAGGGCCTGTTCTGTGCTGTACA
>NW_025155433.1:0-1444 GCF_004010195.1 Chiloscyllium plagiosum
ACCCTAAATATATGCCATCAAGTTCTAGACTCCCAACTTAGGGAAAAGACCTTGTCTGTTTATCCTATCAATGTCCCTCATGATTTTATAAACCTCTATAAGGTCGCCTCTCAGCCTCCGACGCTCTAGGAAAAACAGCACCAATCTATTCAGTTTCTCCCTATAGCTCAACGTCCTTCTAAATCTTTTCTGAACCCTTTCAAGTTTCACAACAAACTTCTGACAGGAAGGAGACCAGAACTGCACACAATATTCCAAAAGTGGTCTAACCAATGCCCTGTACAGCTGCAACATCACCTCCCAACTTCAAAACTTGATACTCTGACCAATAAAGGAAAGCATTCCAAACGCCACCTTCGTTATCCTATCTGCCTTTGACTCCACTTTCAAGGAGCTATGAATCTGCACTTCAAGGTCTCTTTGTTCAGCAACACTCCCTTGGATCTTACCATTAAGTGTATAAGTCCTCCTCTGATATGCTTTTCCAAAATGCAGTGCCGCATATGTATCTAAATTAAACTCCACCCTGTTATCCTCTGAGCTAAGCATCTTCACTGTCCACTACACCTCTAATTTTGGTGTCATCTGCAAACTTAGTAACTATAACTCGTATATTGACATCCACAGCATTTATATAAATGATGAAAAGTAGTGGACCCAGCACCCATCCTTGTGGTATACTACTGATCATAGGCCTCTATCTTCCTACCTGTGAGCTGGTTCTGTATGCAAATGGCTAGTTCTCCCTGTATTCCATGATATCTAACCTTGCGAACCTGTCTCCCTTGGGGAATCTTGTCAAACGCCTTACTAAAGTCTATCTAGTACCCTGGCATGTAGGCCGTCAGGCCCAGGGGACTTGTCTGCCCTCAATCCTAATAGTTTGCTGTGTACCTTTTCCCTCTCAACGTGGATTGTTTAAGTTCTATCCTTTCTATCACCTCTGACTTGCCCATTCCAATAGGAATGGTACTATTGTCCTCCAGCTTGAAAAACTGAGGAAAAGTATTGACTTAGCATCTCTGACATTTCAGTGTTCCTCCTATTAACTCAGTGGTTTCATTTTCCAAGGGACCATAGCGACTCTGTTCCCTTTAGCATGCCAACAGAAGCTTTTGCTATTCTTTTTGATATTTTTCGCTAGGTTTCTTTCGTAATTTATCTTTATTCATTTTTTTTTAGTATCCCTTCGTTTTATGTTTGCAAGTTTTCCAATGTTTCAGCCTTCGAGGTCTGGAATAACATTTCGGAAAAGACTGAAAATGTTTAAAACAACGTTAAAACTTAAAGACAAACCCACCTTTCAGGTGGCTGGCGAGGGGAGCAGGGAACACATTCGCCCCGCCCCCATTGTCTCCGATTGGCTGGATGCCTCGTCGAACCGCGCCCACGACACGCGGGGTGACGTCACGGTCTGGCCACCTAGCCCCTTGTGAGTTGGCGC
>NW_025155434.1:0-1444 GCF_004010195.1 Chiloscyllium plagiosum
AGGGGTATCACGTTAGCGATTTTCCAGTCCTTTTGGGAATCTCCCTGATTCGCGAGATTCCTGAAAGATCATCCCCAACGCCTCCACTGTCTCATCAGCTATCTGCCTTAGACATCTGGAGTGGAGTCCATCTGGTCCAGGTGATTTACTTACCTTCAGGCCATTCAGTTTTTCCAGCACCTTTTCCTAGTTGATGCCCAGCTTACTCAGGTCTGTCCACTAAGTCTTTTCAATGTTTGGGATATTACTCGTGTTTTCAACCGTGAAGGCTGACACACAGTAATTTTTCAGCTCCTCAACCATTTACTTGTTCCACATTACTATCTCTCCTGTATCAATTTCTAGCGATCAGATGCCCATTTTTGCCTCTCGTTTGCCCTTTATGTGTCGCAAGAACCTCTTACAGTCTTTCTTTACAATACTGGCTTGCTTACCTCATATTTAAATTTCTCACTCCTTATTTTTTTTGCTCTCTGTTGGTCTTTGCAAGTGTTACACATGGTGGTGAACGCCTCTGTTAATTACACCAAACACCCAGGAGAGCTCACCTCACTGCGTAATCTATTAGAATAGGAGTGACAGAGAACTCCCAAATTCCACTATTTAAAGAAAATAACGCCAATTTATTTTTAACTGTAAAAGTAAACATTACGCCACAACTATTTACAACTTTAACCAACCCACCCCCACAACTGACCCCAAATCTCTAACAATATGCTGTTTCAATAAAACACTTATGAAGATTACATCAACTTAATTTCAAAACCACACAGCCACTGCCGTCCTCTGTGATGTTACTCTCCTGGCTGCTGAATTCCCTCGCTCGTCGTATTTCTGTTTCCTGTGAATATGTTTCATATGAAAATATGTATATGATTAGTGAGCATTTCCTAATTTCTTGCAGAGCAAGATGGTTGATCCCCAGGCTTCTTCCGTCTCGATGACATCTGCTCTCTCCCTAATTTTCAAAATGTTCACATTTTCATGTCCCCAGCATCAAATTGTCTCACTGGTTCAACGTTGGCAAAACAATAAATTCAATCTCGATTTGCTTTCAGTAACAGAGAGAGTGAAGGAAAGAGAGTATTACATGCAATAGTGAGAGTGGTGGAGCAAGAGCCTTGTTCGGGGTAGGTGCTGTAACAGATATACAGAGAGTGTGAGGGAGTAGAGAGAACAGGGAGACATTTGTCCTGGCCGAGCGGGAAAGGTTATTGTTGCTTGTCCTGTATGGATGTGCATTTCTTCAGATCATCTCAGCATCGGGATGAGCCTCCCCAATATCTTGCCCACGTCTATCACTAATAACACCACAGAGCACATCCCACAGCTTCTTCAGAATCAGTTTGTATGGATCTTGCAAACAACAAGGAGGAACACACATTGGTGCCATACAGATCTAAACCAAAATTGTTGTGCAACTTTGTGCATCCGATTCTCTGGA
>NW_025155435.1:0-1444 GCF_004010195.1 Chiloscyllium plagiosum
CAGTCTGACACACTGATTATTGGATAGACCCGCTGTCTGACACACTGATTATCGAACAGACCCGCAGTCTGACAAACTGATTATCAGATAGACCCTCAGTCTGATACACTGATAATCGAATAGACCCGCAGTCTGACACACTGATTATTGGATAGACCCGCAGTCTGACACACTGATTATCGAACAGACCCGCAGTCTGACACACTGATTATTGGTTAGACCCGCAGTCTGACACACTGATTATCGGACAGACCCGCAGTCTGATACACTGGTTATCGTATAGACCCGCCCTCTGACACACTGGTTATCGGATAAACCCACAGTCTGACAGACTGCTTATCGGATAGACCCGCAGTCTGACACACTGATTATCGGACAGATCCTCAGTCTGACACTCTGATAATCGTATAGACCCACAGTCTGACACACTGACTATAGGATAGATCCGCAGTCTGACACACCGATTATCGGACAGACCCGCAGTCTGACACACTGATTATCGGATCGACACACAGTCTGACACACTGATTATCGGATCGACACACAGTCTGACACAGTGATTTATCGGATCGACACACAGTCTGACTCAGTGATTACCGGATAGACCTGCTGTCTGGAACACTGCTTAACAGACAGAACCGCAGTCTGACACACTAATTATCGGAATGAGCCGCAGTCTGACACACTGCTTATCAGATAGACCCGCAGTCTGACACACTGATTATCGGACAGACCCGCAGTCTGACACACTGAATATTGGATAGACCCACAGTCTGAAACACTGATTATCAGACAGACCCGCAGTCTGATACACTGGTTATCGGATAGACCCGCCCTCTGACACACTGGTTATCGGATAAACCCACATTCTGACACACTGATTATTGGATAGACCCACAGACTGACACACTGATTATCGGATAGACCCAGAGTCTGACACACTGATTATCGGATAGACCCGCAGTCTGACACACTGATTATTGGATCAATCCGCAGTCTGACACAATGATTATCAGATAGACCCTCAGTCTGACTGACTGATAATCGAATAGGCCCGCAGTCTGTCACCCTGATTATCGGACAGACCCTCAGTCTTACATACTGATCATCGAATAGACCCACAGTCTGACACACTGACTTTAGGATAGACCCGCAATCTGACACACTGATTATCGGACAGACCCACAGTCTGACACACTGATTATCAGATAGACCCTCAGTCTGACAGACTGATAATCGAATAGGCCCGCAGTCTGTCACCCTGATTATCGGACAGACCCTCAGTCTTACATGTCACCCTGATTATCGGACAGACCCTCAGTCTTACATACTGATTATCGGATAGACCCGCAGTCTGACACACTGATTATTGGACAGACGCACAGTATGACACAATGATTATCGAATAAACACACAGTCTGACGCACTGGTTATCGGACAGACC
>NW_025155436.1:0-1444 GCF_004010195.1 Chiloscyllium plagiosum
TACTGGCTAGTTAAATAAATACGTCAAACCACGGGATTCAGATTCACCTCAGCCTAGAGCACTGACTCTGTGCTGGCTGGTTAAATAAACATGTACATCCAGGAGATTTAAATTCTCCACAATTTAGGGCTCTGACAGTGTGCTGGCTGGTTAAATAAATATACATAACTAGGAGATTTAGAATATCCTCAGGTTAGGGCACTGATTGTATGGGGGCTGGTTAATTTTTTTTAATAACGAGAATATTTAGAGTCTCCTCAGTTTGCTGGCTAGTTAAATAAATAGATACAACCAGGAGATTTCGAGTCTCTACTTTAGGGCACTGACAGTGTGTTGGCTGGTTTAATAAATATAACCAGGAGATTTAGAGTCTCTAGTTTAGGGCACTGACTTTCTGCTGGTGAGTTAAATAAATATATGTAGTCACGGCATTTAGAGTCTGCTCATTTTAGGGCACTGACGCTGTGCTGGCTGGTTAAATAAATGTATGTAACTAAGAGATTTACAGTTTCCTCAGTTTAGGGCTCAGACTATGTGCTGTAGAGATAAATACATATATATTTAAAACCAGGAGATTGAGAGTCTCCTCAGTTTGGGGCACTGACTCTGTGCTGGCTGGTTAAATAAATATATAAAACCAAGAGATTCTTCTGATTTAAGGGCACTGACTCTGCGCTGTCCATTTAAATATATATAACCAGGAGATTTAGAGTCTCCTCAGCTTAGGCCACTGACTGTTGGCTGACGGGTTAAATACATTTATATAACTCGGTGATTTACAGTTTTCTCAGTTTAGGGCTCAAACTATGTGCTGTTGTTTAAATATATACAACCAGGAGATTCAGAGTCTCCTCAGGTTAGGGCACTGACTGTGTTGGCTGGTTAAATATATACAACCAGGAGATTTAGAGTCTCCTCATTTTGGGGCACTGACTCTGTGCTGTCTGACTAAATAAATATACATAACCAGGAGATTTAGAGGCTGCTTATTGTCGGGCACTGACTCTGGGCTGGCTGGTTCAGTAAAAATATATAACCAGGATATTTAGAGTCTCCTTAGTTTCGAGCACTGACTGAGGCTGGCGGCTTAAATAAATATATAACCAGGAGATTTAGAGACACCTCAGTTTAGGGCTCAGACTATGTGATGGATGAATAAATACATATATATAACCAGGAGAAAGTCAGTGCCCGAAACTGAGGAGAATCAAATCTCCTGGTTATATATAATTAACCAGACAGCACAGAGTCAGTGCCATAACTGAGGAGACTCTAAATCGCCTGGTTATATACATTTAAACAAACAGCACTCAGTCAGTTCCTTGCAATGAGGAGACTCTAAATCTCCTTTTAATCAACCAGCCAGCACAGAGTCAAAGCATTAAAATGAGGAGACTCTAAAACTCCAGGCAATTTATGTGTATTTATCCATCCAGCACGTAGT
>NW_025155437.1:0-1444 GCF_004010195.1 Chiloscyllium plagiosum
AACAGTAAGCATTTGTTTACTCGTCCATGCAGTTAAGTGCATTTGATATCTTATATTTCAGTTCAGTTGTTAACGACGATTTATGTTGTTTAAAACAATAATTCTAATTTATCATGGATATTGACTGTAATACAATAACACTGGAACCACTTTTTTAACTGTTTTAACAATCTTTAAGCTCCTCTTCTGTTGTGAGTGTGCAAGAGACAATTCAAATTATAACCATTTTTGTTGCAAATTCAACAAACGCTGCATTTTGAATTTATGAACTTACATATTTGCAAAAAGGTTAGTCTTCACTGTATGTCATATTAAAAGACTGCTTTTTCCAATCATATGCGCTACAAAATGATTATTGTTTTCCTTGCATTGTAAGAAAAGAAGTATTATTTTTTGTTGTTTCAATTCCAACATTATTCATCATTGTACAATAATGGCACAATTATTACACTCGCTTTATATACCACACTGCAGTGACTTCTTTGTTTGTTTAGTTTCATCCTCATTTTCATGATCTATTAATTCTCTCCCTAATTCTGACACTTTGATTATAATATTAATCAACGTACCATGTTTACAAGGAATCAAGTGGAAAGAAATTCGCAAGTTTTATATTGCATATATTTTTGAGTTCAGAAAAGAATTTTGTCAATAATCACTGAATGTCTCATTTCTTTCTTTAATACGTACAGCTAGCTAGTATGTTTTATTCCTTAGTTTACTGATCTTAATAAATATCAAATCGACATCACAGCAAAGTGCTTTTGAAATATTGAATCACATTAATTCTTCATACGCATTGCAGTGTACAATCTCTCAATCATTGTAACAACCAATTTTTATTTTACCGGTTGAAACATAGTTGTATTGATGTAAATATATTTCACTTCAATGCTAACACTTCTTGTGTTTGTAATCACAATAAGACTTAAGGATTTTTCATGCAACAAAATCCAATGAAAAAGCATCAGCATATCTTTATTGTTTCATTCAACAATGACAATAAATTTTGAATTTCTGAAAGTTGAACATCTTTGAAAAGAAGGAATGTTGTCTTCAGTTGAATGTTCGCATTGAATGACTTATTCACAGTATCTGCTGTTTGTTCTCTTCGGGTTCCCAAGACAAGAAATTAACTAGTTCTGCTGGTTCTAAATTCCTGAAAATATTTGAGAATGTTGTGGCCTTAAAGGTGATAAGGCTAAGTGATCGTAAGTGATCAGTTTTTTGTTCGAACGAGCTTGATTCAAACATTTCGGACATTCACATTGTTATTCTGCCGTTTTACAAGGAGAGAAAACAAGTCGCTTTCTTCATCTGTAAAGTAAACATATGTCACTTCCAATTATTCATTAGTCAGCTAATTACCTACATTTGTTATTAAAAATGCAATTCATCTAAATATTGGAATTGACCTTTGATCAAATTAAATTTATAATTATTT
>NW_025155438.1:0-1444 GCF_004010195.1 Chiloscyllium plagiosum
CGGTGCCCCATCGTGCTAGCCATCACTATTCAAATAAAAAGGTTCTCATTCGCAATCTTATCTAAAACTCTGATTATCTTATATGCCTCAAATGAGACAACTCACAGCATTCTTCTCTCTGATGAAAACAGTCTTATGTCACACATAATACTTTTCCTCAAAATAACTTCCCTCCATACCAGGCAACATACTCGTAAATCTTCTTTGATAACTTTCCAAAGCTTCCAAATCCGTCCCATAATGTTTTGACCAACCTATGGAATACTCCACATGCGGCTGCACCATAGTTTTCTCCAGGCGCAACATATTCTCCTGGCTCTGAAACTGAACCCGCCATCACGAAAACTAACATACTGTTTGCCTTCTTAACAACCCTATCCACCTATTTGACATTTTTCGGGGATCCATATACACGGACACCGAGAATACTCTACACATCAACACAACTAAGAATCTTACCATTCAGCCAACGGTCCTTATTCTTCTTACTCCCTCCATTTGCCACCTCTCAACCCAACTCTGCGTCTTCTCTATTTCGCTGTGTAAACTGCAACATCCTCATAAGACTTCACTCAATACCAGGCAACTTCCCAGTAAATCTCCTTTGATCTCTCACCAAAGATTCCCCATTCTTCTTTTCATGCGGTGACCAGAAATGAATGCCATACACTAAGTGTAGGAAGCACCTTAGTTTTGCACAGCTGCAGCATGACCTCGTGGCTCCCAAACCCAATCCCTCTTCTAATAAAAGCGAAAACAGAATGTTTTTTAAACAAGCATATAATCCTGGGTGGTACCTGTGAGGGATCAATGCACCTGGACACCGGGACCTCATTGATCACTGAAAATATTAAGAATGTTCCCATCAGTCCAGTATTCTTTACTCCTCTTGTTCCTTGCAAATCACCTCACGCTTACCCACATTAAACTCCATTTGCACCTCTGAGCCCAACTCTCCAGCCTACCTGCAGCCACGGTGGCTCAGTGGTTAGCACTGCTGCCTCACAGCACCAGAGACCCTGGTTCAATTCCCGCCTCAGGCAACTGTCTGTGTGGAGTTTACACATTCTCCCCGTGAGTGCGTGGGTTTCGTACGGGTGCTCCGGTTTCCTCCCACAGTCCAAAAATGTGCAGGTTAGGTGAATTGACCATGCTAAGTTGCCCGTATTGTTAGGTGAACGGGTCTGGGTGGGTTGCTCTTCGGAGGGTCGGTGTGGACTTGTTGGGCCGAAGGGCCTATTTCCACACTGTAATTAATCTAATCTACCTATGTCACTCTGTAGCCTGCAACATCCTTCAGCGTTACAAACAACTCCAGCGACCATGAGGTCAGCCGCAAATTTACTAACACATTCTTTGATGCCCCCATGCAGGCCATTTATAGCAATAACAAACACCAGTCATCCCAAATCAGATCCTTATGGTCTACCACAATTAACAAATC
>NW_025155439.1:0-1444 GCF_004010195.1 Chiloscyllium plagiosum
AACCCTCCACCTTTACCTAGCTTCCCATTTGAGTATTCAGGATTCAGGATCCAATCCTTGTCATCCTGAAGCCATGTCTCTGTAGGGAGTGTCAGATTGCAATTATTCACTTCAATGTGTGTAGTCAATTCATTCACTTTTGTTACAATGCAGCACACATTCAGACACACATTTTTAGTTTCAATTTTTGTGACGTTTAGTATCCAGTTTTGATCGCTGGTACATTTACTCTCCTTGTCCCTTTCAATTGTTCTCTGATGTTCATTTTCCACATCACTACATTTTTTTTTTGGTGTGTGTGTGCAGGTGTGAGACACAGTGAAAGACACAAAGTGCACAAATCTTTATTCAATTTCCACCACCAGGAAGATAGGAAAACACCCGGGTGGCCAGTGACAAACACTGCCCTCCACATCAAAGGGCAGTGCTATGTGATCAAAACAGTGAAGGGGAGGGTAGGGACTAAATCAAAATAGAATTGGAGGGAGAAATGATGCACTCCACTCCACATCACTACATTACTCACTGGCCATGCTAAATTGCCCAGAATGTCCAGGGATGTGCAGGTTAGGTGGGTTAGCCATGGGAAATGCAGGGTCATAGTTTCGGAGTAATAGAAGCAGGAGTAGGCTATTTGGCCCATCCAGCCTGCTCCGCCATGCATTAAGATTATGGCTGATCTATCCATTGTCTCAGCTCCTCCTCCCTGCATTGTCCCAACTACCCTTCATTCCTCTACCATTGCAAATACCCATTCAACTGTGTCTTGAATATACTTAATGAAGCTGCCTCTACTGCTTCCTTGGACAGAGAATTCCATAGATTCACAACATTCCAGGAAAAGCAGTTCCTCCTCATCTCTGTCTTAAATGTACTCCTCCTAATCTTGAGCCTGGTTTCATTCACCAGCAGAAATGACTGGATAGGGTAAAGGTTCATCCCCACAGTGCAATGAATTCCCACTTTCGACCAAAACCTCAGATGTACTCGCTCACTCAGTTGTTGTCTCACAAATGCAAGATTTCATTGTAACTTCTGCTCCCATTAAAGGCAAAACATCTTTGAAAGCTGCTCTGAAACTCCAGCCTTCACAATCACACTTCTGCTTTCATCGAAGAAGATTAGTCATACAGCATGGAAACAGGCCCTTTGGTGTGTGTGTGGGGGGGGGGAACCTAATTGAAACAAGGAATACTGAACAGCCTGGACAGAGTGGAATTTGGAAAAGGTGTTTCTATTGGTTGGAGGGATTAGAACCAGTGGGCACAGCCTTAGAGTAAAGGGAAGATCTTTCAGAATGGAGGTAAGGAGAAACTTCTTCAGCCAGAGAGTGGTGAATCTATGGAATTCACTGCCACAGAAGGCTGTGGAGGCCAGGTCGCCGAGGATATTTAAGATTGAGATGGAGATGTTGTTGAGGTGACCTGACAGAGGTTTATAAATC
>NW_025155440.1:0-1444 GCF_004010195.1 Chiloscyllium plagiosum
TTCAACAGTATTCAGTCTAGAAAACGGAAATGTTGTCGAGGAGAATACTTAGATACAGGCAACTGGACGAGATGTGATTGAGGTTCACAAGGAGGAGGTATTAGAAATCCTGAAGAGTGTGAAAGTAGATATGTCCCCTGGGCCGGATTGGATTTATCCTAGGATCCTTTGGGAAGCCATTGGGGTGATTGCCGAGCCTTTGGCATTGATCTTTAAATCGTCATTGTCTACACGAATAGTGCCAGAATACTGGAGGATAGCAAATGTGGTTCCCATGATCAACAATGGGAGTAGAGACAATCCTGTTTATTATAGACCAGTGAGCTTCACTTCAGTTGTTGGTAAAGTGTTGGAAAAGGTTACAAGTGATAGGATTTATAATCATCTAGAAAAGAATAATTTGATTAGGGATAGTCAGCATAGTTTTGTGAAGGTTACGTCGTGCCACAAAAACCTTATGGAGTTCTTTGAGAAGGTGACCAAGCAGGTAAATGAGATGATGTTGTGTATATGGATTTCAGCAAGGCGTTCGATAAGGTTCCCAACAGTAGGCTATTATAAAAAATCCGGAGGAATGGGATTGTTGGAGATAAAGCAGTTTGTGTCAGTAAATGGCTTGCTGAAAGAAGACACAGGGTGGTCGTTGTTGGGAAATGTTGCTCCTGGAGTCCACTTAACAGTGCTGAGCCGCAAGGATCGCTGTTGGGTCCACTGCTGTTCGTTTTATAAACGACGTTGATGAGGGCGTAGAAGGGTGTGTTAGTACGTTTGCAGACGAGTGAGGCAGGGTGGATAGGGAGAGAATGGCGAGAACCAGCACGAGGGGGCATAGCTTTAAATTGAGCAATGATAGATAGAGGACAGGTGTCAGAGGTAGTTTATTTACTCAGAGAATAGTAAGGGTATGGAACGCTTTGCCTGCAGCGGTAGTAGATTCCCGAACTTTAAATACATTTAAGTCGTCATTGAACAAGCATATGGACATACATGGAATAATGTAGGTAAGGTGGGCTTCAGATTGGGACACAAGTCAGCGCAACATCGAGGGCCGAAGGGACGGTACTGCGCTGTAATGTTCCATGGTCTATGTTCTATGGTCGAACTCCCTCAGCTTCTGTTCAAGGATGCACTTGCGTTCTGTTCACTGTTTTATTGTGCATTATCTGAATGACATTTTTACCAACGCCCATTTTCCCAAACGTGCAATGCGGCCTTCGCAGCTTTATCTTTCCACACGGGCTCCCTCATGGTGGAAGGGAAGGAGTTGCAGGTTATTCACCCAATAATGTAATCCTGATGTCTTCCAATACCTCCTCTGCATGTGGGTTTACTCACAACAAAGGTTGCTCAGCCATCACTGGGCAACTAAATTTCAAAGGTTTCATAAATTTTCTACAAATCCCTTGACTGCCTTCCCTCTATGTATCACTGCCATGTCGTCCAG
>NW_025155441.1:0-1444 GCF_004010195.1 Chiloscyllium plagiosum
ATATGCAAAGGTCCCCCAATACCCTCGTTATAATGTAAGCAATTAGTGGATTTGTGCGCAGAACTAGAGCTGGTGGATGTCTGGAAGCAGATCTACCTCACAAGTAGGGATTTTATTTTCTTCTTTAATCCGCAGAAATGCCACACGAGGGTTGATCTCTTCCCCATCCCTGCAACAACCTTAGTCACGGTGGCATCCTGCACAATTGGGGATATTACCCCAACGTTCGTTGAGTATTTCTGCAATGTATTCAGATCTTTCTTAGCCATTAATTCAGATTCAACCAGTAAGCCATCCATTTTATGGGAAATTGCTAAGGCTTATGCCAAAGGAATAATTATTCCTTAGGATGCAGCAGAAGGGGTTGCAGGAACGCTGGCTTGAGGCACAGCTGAGGGCAGCCGAGAGGGCATACTGTGATATACCCTCAGTGGCTAAGCCGCTGAGGATCACAGCGCTTCGTTCTACAGTGAATTCCACGCTCACACAGACAGCCAACAAGGAACTTACTTGTGCAAAACAAAGGCTGTTTGAACATGGTGATAAGCCAGGCAAGTATTTAGCCTATCTTGCCAGGAAAACGAGCGCCACTCTCAAGCCATTACCTCAATTAGGGAAGGTATTAGGATCGTTACCTTTGATTCCAAAAAGATTAATGCAGCCTGTCCGAGATTTTTCTCCAAATTATTTCAGACTGAATATTGTGAGGATAAATATATTAAGATGGAGTCATTTTTCAAGAACCTGTGTCTTCCAGCAGTAACCCCCGAATAAGTGTTGTGCCTTAATGCACCATTGTCAGCGCAGGAGGGTATAAAAGAAGCAGCTTCCGAATGTAAAGACGCATGTTCCTGACGGATTTCCGAGTGCATTTTATAAATAATTTATAAAGCTATTGTCAGGGCTGATGTTTAACATGTCTGTCACTCATACAGTCACGAATCCCTCCCTCCATCCTGAAGAGAGGCTCATATCTCTCTGATGATGAAGAAAGGAAGACCCTGGAGGATTGTGCTTCTTACACGCCAATCTCACTTTTAAATGTTGGTTTCAAAATCCATTCGGAGACCCGTGCATTAAGGCTGGAAACTTTGCTGCCTTCCGTTGCCAAAGAGGACTAAACAGGCTTTATAAAGGGCCACAATGTTAATAATTTACTCAATATGATCCAAGAGTGTCAACAACAATCTGTCCAGGGATTATTGATCTCTTTAGATGAGAGAAGGCATTTGATTGGGTTCAGTGGCCGGATCTCTTCTGTACATTAGAACAGTTTGGTCTACGCAAATTTTTTATCAAGTTGGTGAGGGTCCTTTACGGTGATCCACTGGCTGCAGTTCTCACTAATGGTGTGACAACCAGTAATATTAATATTTCTCCAGACAGCCGACAAGGTTGACACCTTTCACCGTTGTTATTTACGTTGGTGATTGAGCCACTGGCG
>NW_025155442.1:0-1444 GCF_004010195.1 Chiloscyllium plagiosum
GCCATGAGGTACATCCCTCACTGCAGTGTTCCTACCCCCTGAACTGCTCTTTTAGCCACAGTACTTACATTGTAAATCCATTTCAGTTTCAGCTCAATGGGAACTCCCAGCTTGTTGATTGTGGGGGATTCAGCAACAGCAAAGCCTTGAATGTCACACGGCGTTATCGATGTGATCTCTTCTTGTAGGTGATAATTGTTTTGTATTTGTGTGGCACGCATGTTAATTGCCATTTGTCAGCCCAGGCCTGGAACATAGAACGTAGAACATAACAGCGCAGTACATGCCCTTCGGCCCTCGATGTTGCGTTGACTTGTGAAACCAATCTCAACCCCAACTAACCTACATGACTTCGTTATCATCCATATGTTTATCCAATGACCATTTAAATGCTGTCAAAGTTGGCAAGTCTACTACTGTTGCAGGTAGGGCATTCCATGCCCTTACTACTCTCTGAGTAAGGAAACTACCTCTGACATCTGTCCTCGATCTATCACCCCTCAATTTAAAGCTCTGTCCCCTCATGCTAGCCATCTCCATCTGAGGAAAAGGGCTCTCACTGTCCACCCTATCTAATCCTCTGATCATCTTGTATGTTTCTATAAAGTCACCTCTGAACCTTCTTCTCTCTAACAAAAAACAGCTTCAAGTCCCTGAGCCTTTCCTCGTAAGTCCTTCCCTCCATACCAGGCAACATCCTGGGAAATCTCCTCTGCACCCTTTCCAATGCTTCCACATCCTTCCGATAATATGGCGACCAGAACTGTACCACATTTCAAGTGTGGCCGCACCAGTGTTTTGTACAGCTGCAACATGACCTCATGGCTCCAAAGCTCAATCCCTCTACTAATAGAAGCTAACACACTGTACACCTTCTTAATAACCCTATCAGCCTGGGTCGCAACTTTCTGGGATCTATGTGTATAGACATGGTGATATGGTGGCACAGTGGCGGAGTGGTTAGCACTGCTGCCTCACAGCACCAGAGACCTGGGTTCAATTCGCACCTCTGACGACTGACTGTGTGGAGTTTACACATTCTCCCTGGGTTTGCTCCGGTTTCCTCCTGCAGTCCAAAAATGTGCTGGTTAGGTGAATTGGCCATGCTAAATTGCCTGAAGAAGGGCTTATGCCCGAAACGTCAATTTTGATGCTGCCCGACCTGCTGCGCTTTTTCAGCTCTGATCTCCAGCATCGGCAGTCCTCACTTTATCCATGCTAAATTGCCCATAGTGTTAGGTGAAGGGATAAATGTAGGGGAATGGGTCTGGTTGGATTGCGCTTCGGCGGCCCAGTGTGGACTTGTTGGGCTGAAGGGCCTGTTTCCACACTGTAAGTAATCTAAGACACTGAGATCTCTCTGCTCACCACACTACCAAGAATCTTGCCATTAACCCAGTACTCCGTATTTCTGTTCCTCCTTCCAAAGTGAATCACCTCACAC
>NW_025155443.1:0-1444 GCF_004010195.1 Chiloscyllium plagiosum
TAACCAGGGCTCTATAGAGCTGCAGCATAACCTGGCGGCTCCTAAACTAAATCCCCCTGTTAATGAAAGCCAAAATACCATATGCCTTCTTAACAACACTGTCCACTTGGGTGGCAACTTTGAGGGATCTATGGACGTGGACCCCAAGATCCTGCTGTTCCCCCAAACTGCCAAGAATCGTGTCTTTAACCCTGTAATCTGCATTCAAATTCGACCTTTCAAAATGAATCACTTTGCATTTATCCAGGTTGAACTCCATCTGCCACTTCTCAGCCCAGCTCTGAATCCTGTCAATGTCTTGTTGTAGCCTGCAACTACCCTCGACACTATCTACAACACCACCGACCTTTGTGTCATCGGCAAATTTACTAACCCATCTTTACATTTCTTCATCCAAGTCATTTATAAAAACTACAAAGAACAGAGCCCTGCGGGACCCCACTCAACACTGACCTCCAAGTGGAATACTTTCCATCCACTACCACTTGCTGTCTTCTTTCGGCCAGACAGCCAGATTTCCCTGTATCCCACGCCTCCTAACTTTCTGAATGGATTTACCATGGGCTCACATGCTTTACTGAAATTCATATACACCACATCCACTGCTCAACCTTTGGCAACTTGTATCGTCACGTCCTCAAAGAACTTAATAAGGCTTGTGAGGCATGACCTGCCTCTCACAAAGCCATGCTGGCTATCTTTAATCAAACTATGTTTTTCTGAATAGTCATAAATCCTATCTCTCAGAATCCTTTCTAGTACTTTGCTGACCACAGAAGTAAGACTGACTGGTCTGTAATTCCCAGGGAATTCCCTATTCCCTTTCTTGAACAGAGGAACAACATTCACCTCCCTCTAATCATCTGGTACTACTCCCGTGGAGAGTGAGGATGCAAAGATCATCGCCAGAGGCCCAGCAATCTCATTCCTCGCTTCCCGCAGTAACCTTGGATATCTCTGGTCTGGCCCTGGGGACGTATCTATCTTGATGCTTCCCAGAATTTCCAGCACATCCACTTCCTCAATATCGATCTTTTCAAGCCCATTAACCCAGTCCACAGTGTTCTCACTATCAACAAGGTCTCTCTCTCTAGTGAATACTGAAGCTAAAATCTCATTTAGGGCCTCCCCTACCTCTTCAGACTCCAGGCACAGGTTCTCTCCGCTATCCCTGATCAGCCCAACACTCTCTCTGATCATTCTCTTATTCCTCACATACACGTAGAACGCCTTTGGGTTTTCCCTAATCCTTCCCACCAAGGCGTTCTCATGCCCCCTCCTAACTCTCCTCAGCCCAGTTTTGAGTTCTTTCCTAGCTACCCTAAAGCTGTGCCAGATCCTTGCTTCCTCAGCCTTAAGAAAGCTTCCTTCTTCCTCTTGATGAGAAGCTCCTCTGCTCCTGTCATCCAAGGCTCCTTCACCTTACCATTCCTTGCCTGACTCA
>NW_025155444.1:0-1444 GCF_004010195.1 Chiloscyllium plagiosum
GGCTTTTCCCTGAAACGTCGATTTTAGTGCTCCTCTGATGCTGCCTGAACTGCTGTGCTTTTCCAGCACCACTCTAATCTAGAACCACCCCATTCAGTGCAGACCCAATCTAACAACTATGTCCTTTGGACCGACCATTTCGTTCAGCAATACTGCTGCTGAGCAGCTCTTGGTGGTGGTTTTGAAATGGCCAACCCAGTATACAGTTTCTACTTTTGCTACTCTCTCAGTGCTTCCTTTAAATGTTTTTCAATATGGAGGAACACTGATCCTTCAGTTGAGGGAGGGGAGTCAGCAAGAGTATCTGTGTCGCTATTTGATCTGAAACCTTGAAGCTGAGTGAGGGGAGTTAGCAGAAGATTTATGTGTCAGTGTTTGATCTGACACCGTGAGACTGAGGGAAGGGAGTGAGCAGCAGGTTTCTGTGTCAGTGTTTGATTTGACCCCGTGAGTATAAGGGAGGCATATCAGCAGTAAGTTCCCGTGTCGGTGTTTGATCTGGCACCGTGAGGCTCAGACAGGGAAGTCAGCAGGAGGTCTCCGTGTCAGTGTTTGATCTGACACCATGGGACTGAGGGAGAGGGGTTACCAAGATGTTTCCGGGTCAGTGTTCGACCTGACGCCATGAGGCTGAGAGAGAGGAGTCAGGGGGATGTAAGTGTTTGATCTGAAACAATGAGTCGTCCTTAAGTCACACTGTTGCTTGAACAGTCTGTCAGGCAGCTCTCCCAATTCTGGCCCGAGCACACAGTCGTTAGGAAGAAGCGCTTTGCGGTGTAGAAACGGCTTTTTACTTTTTACTTGAACTGAATGGACTCGCCTGTGCTGTGTGACATTGACTCTATGGCTCTTGTGATTGGACCCTCTTTCAGTTACTTACAGTCCCTTGTCTGTTGAACAGATTCCTCCAATTTATTCTTCATTGATTCATTGTGGAATTTTATTTTCAAGCTGCCTATCTGGCCATCTGTATTTTTGCTTGCCATTGCCACCAGCGGTTATATCCATCTCTATCTCAGCAACCCAACTTACCGCCATAATATTCATCGCTGAAAATGTGTTGCTGGAACAGCGCAGCAGGTCAGGCAGCATCCAGGGAAAAGGAGAATCGACGTTTCGGGCATAAGCCCTTCCTCATTCCTCAAGAAGGGCTTATCCCGAAACGTCGATTCTCCTGTTCCCTGGATGCTGCCTGACCTGCTGCGCTGTTCCAGCAACACATTTTCAGCTCTGATCTCCAGCATCTGCAGACCTCACTTTCTCCTCCATAACATTCATCGTCTATCCCAGACCTATCGATCATCGAAAATTCCTCCAACATTTACACTCTTCCCTAAATCTCCCCCTTCCACCCTGGTGTTTCAGTATTTCATGTCTTTCTAATTTCCTCCAATCCCTTTACTACTTACATCTCTCTGACACCCTCAGGCCCCTTTTGCCTTCC
>NW_025155445.1:0-1444 GCF_004010195.1 Chiloscyllium plagiosum
CCGCAAGGGCCCACCTATGCCTGTCTCTTTGTTTGCTCCGTCGAATAGTCGATCTTCCGTAATTGCACCGGCCCCACTCCCCACCTCTTCCTCCGCTACATTGATGACCTAATTGGCGCCACCTCGTGGTCTCGCGAAGAGGTTGAGCAATTCATCAAATTCAACAGCACATTCTCCCCTGACATTAAAGATACCTGGACCATCTCTGACACCTCCCTCCCCTTCCTCGACCTCTCCATCTCCATTAATGTCGACCGACTTGATTCCGACATTTTTTACAAACCCACCAACTCCCACAGCTACCTGGATTACACCTCTTCCCACCCCACCGACTGCAAAGATGTCATCCCATATTCCCAATTCCTCCGCCTCCGCCGTATCTGCTTCCAGGAGGACCAGTTCCACCATAGAACACACCAGATAGCCTCCTTCTTTAGAGTTCGCATCAATGTGGACTTCAACAGTTTCCTCATTTACCCCTCCCCACCTCACCTCAGTGCCAAACTTCCAGCTCAGCACTGTCCTCATGACTTGTCTTGACTTGTCCTACCTGACTATTTTGTTTTCCACCTGTCCACTCCACTCTCCCCACCCGAACTATCACCTTCATTCCCTCCCCACTCACCTACTGTACTCTATGCTACCTTCTCCCCACCCCCACCCTCCTCTCACTTATCTCTCCACACTTAAGGCTCTCTGCCTGTATTCCTGATGAAGGGCTTTTGCCCGAATTTCGATTTTACTGCTCCTCGAATGTTGCCTGAACTGCTGTGTTCCTCCAGCACCACTAATCCAGAATCTGGTTTCCTGCATCTGCAGTCATTATTTTTATCCAATTGGCAGCGATTTCAGCATTCATTCCAGTACAGTTCTTATTGTCAAATGTTGCAAGGGGTTAACCAAAAGTGTTTCCACTGTAACTGTGATTGATGTCAGTCTCCATGGATTCTATTTTTTTCTCTGGAGGGTTTACCTTTTCTATGAGTTAGGGGGTTCTTGAAATGTTTTCTCCCAAAGTAACAGTAGATGTATGACCTCCTACACTGAGAGGGATCAGCAGCTACAGATACAGCGAGAAGAGAAGTCAGACCCTGGGGATAGTCTGGAATGCTACAGCAATAGATCAAAATCAGAGAACAGAAGCTTGATATGTTGGAACAATGGAGCAAAGTTTGAGAACAGCAGACTGCAATGTTGCATAAACGGATCCGAATCTGAGAACAATAAACTGGGAAGTTACTAAAGTGGATACCGATCTGAGAATAGCAAACTGGAATGCTGCAGTCAGAGACAGCAGGTTATCCACGGCTATTTTCTATCTTTCCTAGGTTTGGTCGACATTATCCGATCGGATATTCGGTGCACTGCTGATTATTCCGTTGGGCTACTATCCCATTATCGCGACTGTTGTTGTTTCTGATATGTTTCTCCATCACTATTAATT
>NW_025155446.1:0-1444 GCF_004010195.1 Chiloscyllium plagiosum
AATTTATCTCATCTATTTTAATTAATTTTTTTTTAGTATCCCTTTGTTTATGTTTGAAAGTTCAATGTTTCACCCATCCAGAGGTCTGGAATACTACTTCTGAGCAGGCTGAAACGATTTTTAAAATGTCAAAACTTTTTTCAAACCCCTTCATATGGCTGGGGGCCGGCAAAACGATCGCCCCGCCCCCATCGTCTCCGATTGTTTGGAGGACTCGTCCAACCACGCCCCCTCCGGTGAAGACGTCATGCACCGGAACCCCGCCCCTTGAGAGCTGGCACATGTGCAGTGTAGGTCCTGCAGCAGGACAAAGACAGTGTTACTGTTTGTGGGAGAGGAATGGCGCTGGCGGCTTAAGGAACAAGAACAGGACCCGCTGGGAAAACTGAGCAGGTCCGGCCGCTGGTGTCGGGAGGAATGTGAGGAGGTGTTTCGGGTCCGGTGATCCTCCTTCAGAACAGGACCAGGTTTCAGGAACATCCCGGGGAGGTCGCCAGGCCCGAGCGCCAAGACCTGGCTCCTGCCCCCGGGGAGAGGAGACAGTGAGACAGGGTAGGATTGGGACCCGCGGGAGGAGGGAGACTGGGGAGTTTATAAACTCCTGGGGGGAGGCCTGAGGCCTCGAATAAAATCCTCACAGGCCCAGTGTTTACTTCACTAGGGAAGGACCTCGCGGGTTGCCCGGCAATGGCCGCCATCTTTGTGAGGGTCAGGCGCCTGTTGTCTTGGGGCGGGGAGCGTGGGCGGCCATCTTGGTGAGGGCACCATCAACTGTTATTTCTGGGAAAGACTTCCACCCTTGTGGCAGCCCCGGCCTTGGCTGAGCTTAATTCCCCACACTGTCCAGCGACGTGCATGTTAGGGTGGATCGGCCGTGCTAAATTACTGCTAATGCCCAAGGATGTTCTGGTTAGTGTTTATCGGCCATACTAACTTACCCTGATGAAGGGCTCCTGCCCGAAACGTCAATTTTCCTGCTCCTCGGATGCTGCCTGACCTGCTGCGCTTTTCCAGCAACACATTTTCAGCTCTTTCCGTCTGTTTTCGGGTTCCGCTGTCGGACTAGCTCCGCCCCATTATGGCGTCACAACACGGAAGTGACCCTATCAGTTTCAATGTGAAACACCCTCCTCTGGGCAACTCCTCATCCTGGGAGGGAGAGAGGGAAGGGGGAATCAACTGGAGTGAATCTAGGGAGGGAGCAGCCTCTGCAAACTCGGGTATCTGGCTTAATTACCCGGGCGAGGAGGGACGGATGATAGCGATTCCCGCAAATAAATGCATCGGGTACAAGTACAGCGCATGCAATAATCCACATTGCAGCTTCAAGCCAGCTACAATAGTTTTACATCCTCTGTTCTTCCTCTGTCTTGGCTCCTGCATTTCGGCTTTCTTCCCCCATTCCCACCCAGGACCCGAGACATTGGTGCTTCCAAGCTGACAC
>NW_025155447.1:0-1444 GCF_004010195.1 Chiloscyllium plagiosum
GGGTCAGTACTGAGGGAGTGCTGCACTTCAGAGTGTCAGTACTGAGGGAGTGCTGCACTATCAGAGGGTCTGTACTGAGCGAGTGCTGCACTGTCAGAGGGTCTGTACTGAGGGAGCGCTGCACTGTCAGCGTGTCAGTACTGAGGGAAAGCTGCACAGTCAGAGGTCAGTACTGAGGGAGTGCTGCACTATCAGAGGGTCTGTACTGAGGGAGTGCTGCATTGTCAGAGGGTCAGGACTGAGGGAAAGCTGCACAGTCAGAGGGTCTGTACTGAGACAGTGATGCACTGTCAGACGGTCAGTACTGAGGGAGTGCTGCACTGTGAGAGGATCAGTCCTGAGGGAGTGCTGCACTGTGAGAGGGTCAGTACTGAGGGAAAGCTGCACTTCAGAGGGTCAGTACTGAGGGAAAGCTGCACTGTCAGAGGGTCAGTACTGAGGGAGTGCTGCACGGTGTGAGTGTCAGTACTGAGGGAGTGCTGCACTGTGAGAGGGTCAGTACTGAGGGAAAGCTGCACTGTCAGAGGGTCAGTACTGAGTGAGTGCTGCACTGTCAGAGGGTCAGTACTGAGGGATCGCTGCACTGTCAGAAGGTCAGGACAGAGGGAGTATTGAATTATTAGAGGTTCAGTACTGAGGGAGTGCTGCACTATCAGAGGGTCAGTACTGAGGGAAAGCTGCACAGTCAGCTGGTCAATATTGAGGGAGTGCTGCACTGTCAGAAGGTCAGTACTGAGGGAGTGCTGCACTGTCAGCTGGTCAGTCCTGAGGGAGTCCTGCACGTTCAGGGGGTCAGCACTGAGGGAGTGCTGCACTGTCAGAGGGTCAGTACTGAGGGAGTGCTGCACTGCCAGAGGGTCAGTACTGAGCGAGTGCTGCACTGTCAGAGGGTCAGTACTGAGGTAGTGCTGCACTGTCAGAGGGTCTGTCCTGAGGGAAAGCTGCACTGTCAGAGGGTCACTACTGAGGGAGTGCTGCACTGTCAGAGGGTCAGTACTGAGGGAGTCCTGCACTATCAGAGGGTCAGTACTGAGGGAGTGCTGCACTGCCAGAGGGTCAGTACTGAAAGAGTCCTGCACTATCAGGGGGTCAGTACTGAGGGAAAGCTGCACTGTGAGAGGGTCAGTACTGAGGGAGTGGTGCACTCTCAGAGGGTCTGGACTGAGGGAAACCTGCACTATCAGAGGGGCAGTACTGAGGGAATGCTGCACTGTCAAAGGGTCAGTAGTGAGGGAAAGCTGCACAGTCAGAGGGTCAGTACAGAGGGAGTGCTGTACTGTCAAACGGTCAGTACTGAGGGATTTCTGCACTGCCAGATGGTCAATATTGAGGGAGTGCTGCACTGTCAGCTTGTCAGTATTGAGGGAGTGCAGAACTGTCAGCTGGTCAGTACTGAGGGAGTCCTGCACTATCAGAGGGTCAGGACTGAGGGAAAGCTGCACTG
>NW_025155448.1:0-1444 GCF_004010195.1 Chiloscyllium plagiosum
CACAGTATTGACCATTCACAGGCTACAGCCTTATCCACACACAGTATTGACTATCCTTAGGCCACTGGATTATTATTATCATTCTGAGAGAGAATGCTTTTGTCCCTGAGAGAATGCGTGCGGCAGATAATGCATGTCTGTGAGATAGAATGCATGTGTGTGGGAGAGAAAGAGTGTGTGTGTGTGCGCGAGAAAATGCTTGTGTCCCTGAGAGAGAGAATGTGCGGGAGAGAGAATGAGTGTGTGCGTGAGAGAATGCGTATGTGAGAGAATCAATGAGTTTGCGTGTGAGAGAATGCGTGTGTGAGTGAGATAGAGAGAGAATGCTTATGTACAAGAGAGAGATTGCGTGTGTGTGAGAGAAAGCATGTGCGAGAGAGAGAATGAGTGTGTGTGCGTGAGAGAGAGAATGCTTGTGTCACTGAGAGAATGTGTGCGAGGGAGAATGCGTGTGTGAGAGAGAGAATGCATGTGTGTGTGAGAGAATGTGTGTTTGTGTGCGAGAGAGAATGCGTGATTGAGAGAGAGAGAATGTGTCTGTGCGAATGAGAGAGAATTCATGTGTGTGAGAGAGAGAGAATGCTTGTGTCCCTGAGCGAATGCGTGCGACAGAGAATGCATGTGTGTGAGATAGAATGCATGTGTGTGAGAGAGAAAGAGTGTGTGAGAGAGAGAGAATGCGTGTGTGTGAGAGAGAATGAGTGCATGTGTGTGAGAGAGAATGCTTGTGTCCCTGAGAGAATGCGTGAGACAGAGAATGCGTGTGTGTGAGATAGAAAGAGTGTGTGAGAGAGAGAGAGAATGCGTGTGTGCAAGAGAGAATGAGTGTGTGTGTGTGAGCGAGAAAATGCTTGTGTCCCTGAGAGAGAGAATGCGTTTGAGAGAAAATGCGTTTGTGCGTGAGAGAATGCGAGTGTGCGGGAGAGAATGAGTGTGTGCGTGAGAGAATGCGTATGTGAGAGAATCAATGAGTGTGTGTGTGAGAGAATGCGTGTGTGAGTGAGATAGAGAGAGAATGCTTATGTACAAGAGAGAGAATGCGTGTGTGAGAGAGAAAGCATGTGCGAGAGAGAGAATGAGTGTGTGTGTGAGAGAGAGAATGCTTGTGTCCCTGAGAGAATGCGTGCAAGGGAGAATGCGTGTGAGAGAGAGAGAATGCATGTGTGTGTGAGAGAATGCATGTGTGTGTGAGAGAATGCGTGTGTGCGTGCGAGAGAGAATGCGTGTGAGAGTGAGAGAATGTATGTGTGCAAAAGAGAGAATGCGTATGTGTGTGAGAGAGAGAATGCGTGTGTGCGCGAGAGAGAATGAGTGTTTGTGAGAGTGAATGCTTGTGTCCCTGAGAGAGAGAATGTGCGGGAGAGAGAATGAGTGTGTGCGTGAGAGAATGCGTATGTGAGAGAATCAATGAGTTTGCGTGTGAGAGAATGCGTGTGTGAGTGAG
>NW_025155449.1:0-1444 GCF_004010195.1 Chiloscyllium plagiosum
ACATCATTGTTACAACCCATCACTATTCCTGTATCATTTACCTCATTGTTACAAACCTGCACTTTTCCTGTATCATTTACCTCATTGTTACAACCCTGCACTATTCCTGTATCATGAACCGCATTGTCATAACCCTGCACTATTCCTGTAACATTTACCTCATAGTTACAACCCTGCACTATTCCTGTAACATTTACCTCATTGTTGCAACCCTGCACTATTCCTGTTTCACTTACCTCATTGTTATAACCCTGCACTATTCCTGTAACATTTACATCATTTTTACAACCCTGCACTATTCCTGTATCTTTTACCTCATTGTTACAAACCTGCACTATTCCTGTATCATTAACCGCATTGTCATAAACCTGCACTATTCCTGTAACATTTACCTCATTGTTACAACCCTGCACTATTCCTGTAACATTTACCTCATTGTTATAACCCTGCACTATTCCTGTATCATTTACCCCATTGATATAACCCTGCACTATTCCTGATTTGGAGATGCCGGTGTTGGACTGGGGTGTACAAAGTTAAAAATCACACAACACCAGGTTATAGTCCAACAGGTTTAATTGGAAGAACACTAGCTTTCGGAGCGACGCTCCTTCATCCTGATGAAGGACCGTCGCTCCGAAAGCAAGTGCGCATCCAATTAAACCTGTTGGACTATAACCTGGTGTTGTGTGATTTTTAACTTTGCACTATTCCTATATCATTTACCTCATTGTTACAACCCTGCACTATTCCTGTAACATTTACCGCATTGTCATGACCCTGCACTATTGCTGTATCATTTATCTCATTGTTATAACCCTGCACTATTCAAGTATCATTTTCCTCATTGTTACAACCCTGCACTATTCCTGTATCATTTACCTCATTGTTGCAAACCTGCACTCTTCCTGTATCATTTACCTCATTGTTACAACCCTGCACTATTCCTGTAGCATTTACCTCATTGTTATAACCCTGCACTATTCCTGTAACATTTACCTCATTGTTACAAACCTGCACTATTCCTGTAACATTTACCTCATTGTTACAACCCAGCACTATTCCTGCATCATTTACCTAATTGTTATAACCCTGCACTACTCTTGTATCATTTACCTCATTGTCACAAACCTGCACTATTCCTATAACATATACCTCATTGGTACAACCCTGCACTATTCCTGGAACATTACTTCATTTTTACAACCCTGCATAATTCCTGTAACATTTACCTCATTGTTACAAACCTGCACTATTCCTTTATCATTTACCTCATAGTCATAACCCTGCACTATTCCTAAAAAATTTGCCTCATTGTTATAACCCTGCACTATTCCTGTATCATTTACCTCATTGTTATAACCCTGCACTTTTCCTGTATCATTTACCTCTTTGTTATAACCCTGCACTTTTCCTGTATCATTTATGTCATTGTTATAACCCT
>NW_025155450.1:0-1444 GCF_004010195.1 Chiloscyllium plagiosum
ACGCCTTAAGTTCACCCACCTTATTTCTGATAATTTACGCTGCAGTATGAGAGCGAGAAGTTAGATCCTGAGGTAACAGCATGAAGCTGAATAAAAGCAAATACAGACGCATGAGGGAGATGTTAGGAAGAATTGATTGGGAGAGGAGTCCATCAGTAAAGGCAGTGGAATCGCAATGAGTGGAGCTTCTGGGATTAATTTCGTAGAAATAACAATGATTCATTCCAAGGAAAAATAAGCGTCGTGCAGAATGGGTAAGGTAACCTTGGTAGACGAGGCAAATCAGGGAAATCATAAAAGCAGGAGAGAAAGAATATCATTTGGGAAACGTGATGCATGGGAAGTTTCTGTTATGATGTTGAAGTTGAAGGCGTGAACATTTAAGAGAGAGAGTAAATGTTGTACTGAACTGAGAGTTCACAAGTGTCTGTGTATATGAATAGTTGGCAGTCCTCGAGTGTACGGGAAAATTGAAAGTATCAAACAGGTGGCAATGAAATGAATGTAGAAGACTTCGTTGCTGTTTTGACAACAATTGAAATTTCACCAGTGAGTTTAAGTTATGCCACAACTGCTAAAACCAATTCAATGATCCGATGTTAGGGATATGACAATGCAGACATTTTGAAAATCAGAGAGAGCAGCTGCCATCTACACAGGAACGCCTGGCCAACTGATATTCTGCTCTCCGAAATGTAAGAAACACACTGTCAAATATAACTTTTCATATGAAATACTTTCTCAGAAAAAAAAAAGAATATGATCCAGGAAATTCAGCAGACGGAAGAGTGAAATCACAGAAGACGAAAGCGGCTGCGTCGTTCTAAAATTACATTGATGTGATTTTATTAAGTGTCCTGTTGAAACAGCATATCGTTACAGAGTTGGAGGCAGTAATAAGCAGTTAAGAGGAGGGATACATAGAGTTGCGAATAGCTGCTGCTTGATGTTCACTTTCGATTCAAAGAGTAAATTGATGCTCTTTTCTGCACATAGTGGAATTTGATAGTTCTCTGCCACTCCTATCTTAAGAGATTACGAAATGATGGGAAGGCTTTCTGGGAGTTTAGTTTAATTAATGGAGGGGGATCCCAGCTGTGT
This sequence comes from Chiloscyllium plagiosum, assembly GCF_004010195.1. Classification (NCBI taxonomy): domain Eukaryota; kingdom Metazoa; phylum Chordata; class Chondrichthyes; order Orectolobiformes; family Hemiscylliidae; genus Chiloscyllium; species Chiloscyllium plagiosum. Next base: position 1,102 of record NW_025155450.1, read on the forward strand.
CTTAACAATATGGAGCGGCGGGGTCGAGATTTGCTCAGGTTTAAATAAGGCCAGTCGGAGGTTTGAACAGATTGGAAGAGCTGTGGTGCACAAAAGGTCCCAGCTGATTTATGCATTTGCCAAGTGGTGTCCTCGATTCATAAATAAACGTAGACGAAAATGTTTGTTTAGTTTTGGTTACATGTGGTTTGTTCAATTAAAAATGAGGACAATGGATCTTAACATTGCTTATAAGATTTTGGGATTTGAAGTTGCTCGCAGTTTGTGCAAAGAAAGTTTAGAAAGACAGCTTAAGTATATATTGCTAGAATTAGCAAACACTTTATGATTGGTTCTAACCAGC
>NW_025155451.1:0-1444 GCF_004010195.1 Chiloscyllium plagiosum
TCACAAACTGAGCTCCCTACTGCTGGTCATGAGGATCACTAGCACAGAAAATGCGCTTTGGCCCACCAGGTCTGCACCAGTTTCAGGTAATCCCCGAACTGTTCTTATCTCATTTTGCAGCACTTGGCTCAGGGGTGCAAATGAAGCCAGTAATGGATGTGTAAATTAAATGGGTCTCACCTCTTATGGAGGTTTCTGCTTGTTCAACCCTGACCTGCGATGGGTTCCAGATTCCCAACATTCCTAATCTGGGTTATGTGCGTTTTTCCTTACGAAGGGCTTATGCCTGAACCTTCGATTCTCCTGTTCCTTGGATGCTGCTTGACCTGCTGCGCTTTTCCAGCAACACATTGTCAGCTATGTGCGTTTTTCCCTATTGAGTGACTTGAATCCCAAACAAGAAAGTAGAGAACAAGCTCTTTTCCAGTTTACTCTCGGTTCTCAATTACACTCAGTAAGATGTGAAACTGTACGACAAAAACGTAGTGGATTTAAAGCTCATCAACTTACCCACTTGGCAGCCACTGCAGAAGCACTGCAGAAGAACTGGTTTGCCAGTCCTCTCTCTCTGTGGAGCTGACGGACCGTGCATCATTCTTAGCTTTGTTTCATTTCAATCACTCCAGCTTCGACACTGCTAAACGTCGGGGAATGTATGGTCTGTGTGATCAATCCCGATAGTTGGAATGGATACTCAGTAAATATCAAAAGCAGATATATCAGGAGAAACGAAACACGTCTGGCAGCCTCTGTGGAAAGAGAAACCGAGACAACGATTCAGACCTTCTTCAGAAAGTTGTTAGAACTCTGTTTTCCCCCACAGATACAGAAAACCTGCTGAGTTTCTGCAGCAGTTTCTGTTTTTATTTCTGATGAACGGCATCCACAGTCCATTGTGAGTCACAAAAGCAATACAGAAACGCTGTTATGGTTCCTCACTGAGTAAGTTTTCCGTTTGGGAAATATATCCCTGACCTGATTAAAAACCTAAAACTACGCAGCAAAGGAAACAGATGGAGTAAGTACAGCGACTACTCCATCCATGAGTGGGTGCGACCCAATACCCTCTCGATTAACAGCCGACCGCGCTCACCCAAAGCACTGAGAGTGGGAACAATCTTCGTATAGCATCTCATAAAGCAGGCGGTTAGGGTTAGTGGATCCAAGCTGTTGCATGTCCTTCACAGAATAATAAATACCGTTTATCAGTTTTACTTATCCATTCTAACGTCTGGAACATTTATTGTGGAAACTAGAGAACAGTCTGATCCCACTCTCTGCAGGCGCCTCCATGTCACTGGGAACCAGCTCTCCTACAACTGGGAACGACTCCCTCAGAAAATTTCAGTGCGTTTTCTGTTCCCATGTTTTCTCTTTGTGCCGGAGCTGAGATGAGATTTGAATTCCTGATGTGCAAGAACGGGAGTCCTTTCAATGTTTCACA
>NW_025155452.1:0-1444 GCF_004010195.1 Chiloscyllium plagiosum
ATCTGAACACCAACTCTCTTTGACATCACAAAGTCACACAGGCTCGTCTGACAGTCCACTCTCCAACTAATGATATACTGGACTGACTGAGAGTGGGATCGAAGCATTAAGCACCCTCTTCTCTGTAAAGGATCTGTCAGGATTCATTAATGGTATTGTTCTTTATTGAAGAAAATCTCAGATGTGCAAAAAAGAAAGAGGTCTCCACAACGTAGTCCATACTTGCCAGTTATTTGAAAAAAGGACATCATTGTGTCACCCGCAAATACTGCACGGTAGATCAATGGTTAGGACTGCTTATTCACAGCACTAAGAACACGAGTTTGCTTCTTCCCTTGGGGGACTGTCTGTGTAGGATTTGCAAGTTTTCGCAGTGTCTGTGGGGTTTGATTCAGTTTCCTCCCACAGTTCAAAAATGTGTATGTTAGATGAATTGGCCATGCTAAATTAACCGTAGTGTTCAGGGATGTGTAGGATAGGGGCATTAGTCATGGTAAATATAGGATGGTACTGGAATCGGTCTAGGTGGGTACTCTTTCGTGTGTGTGAGGACTTGTTGAGCCCGTTGGCTTGTATCGACACTGTAAGGTGTTTTCCGATTCTAAATCTGCCATGCAAGGTACATGTTCACGGCCGACAGTTTAAACCCAGAATCCATTATTACTGGTTAACAACCCAGTGTACCAATTATAATGGTAAGAAATGTGGTTTTGGCTGTGTTGTCCCAGGGATGACGCATTGCCCTCCATACTGTAACAGTATTGATAATTATCGAGTTATGACAATATTCCTTAACTTTCATGTTTTTTTTCTCACCTGAGATGCTTCAATATCTAAACATATTGACGCCGAGTCCTCTCAGGAGCAATTACTAACATAGGATAAAAGAGGGCTTAATTGTTAGCTTTTAATATATGAGGGCGGCTCATCCCCCAGTCTGTGGGACAGTTGAAATTTTGTTATCTCGATAAGGTATCAATTAAAGTGCCAAATTAAAGAGCTAAACTAGACATTGAGTTTCCTAAATATTTGCCTGGGAAACATCAAAGGAAGCATTCGCACGGGGGAGAACAAATGAGGAAGGATCATCATTTTAACTAGATCTATCCTACTTAACAAGATATTAGAAGTGCCTCCCATCTTCGAAGGACTTGTTTCAATTTGGACAAAAAATGGACAACCTTCACGTAAAATGAATGATCAAAGAGTAACGAATATATCTAAATCGAGGACCTCATAACCCCATGCTACCTTTAAACGAAATCGGCATTCACCCACTGCATCGGGTATTTCCCTAAGATCTCCAGTTGGCATGGCCATCGAATTTGTAAAATTAATCATCTAGCTGGCAAAGGCACCAAACGAATTGATGCATTGCATCAGGTGAGGTACGAATACTGGGGAATTTGATAAAAAAAGAGCATCCTCTGCATGCAATGTAATC
>NW_025155453.1:0-1444 GCF_004010195.1 Chiloscyllium plagiosum
GTCTCTGTCCTACAACACTGTCAAAGGCCCTGCATATAATTGTATAGATCCTGCTCTTGTTTGATTTACCAAATCCAATACCTCGCATTAATCCAAACTAAACTCCATCTGCCACCCCTCAGTCCAGTGTGTGATATTTTTGCCACCTCACCCACCCCCTTCAGTTTTAAAATTCCCATCCCCCTCTCCAGGATGCCTGCACACTCCGGCCTTGATTTTCACAAAGACCCCGAGCTTGGGTTGCCTTGTGTGGATAGTGGGGGGTGGGACAGATTGAAGACACAGTCAGTGAGGAGGAGAGGCTGGACAGTAATAACCGGCCAGGTATCATTTCATTGGTTTAGGAAGAAGGCAGTCGCACGTTAGAGTTGGTTAAGAGTGATCGGTGTTTTGGGACCAGAAATTAAGCTCTTCCTTCGTCTCTGCTGTTCAGTAATAAATATCTATTTGAGACCCTTCATTGGGCAGAGTGTGTCTACAGGATTTCTTTCCCTAATATTGCAGACTACAGATAATAGCGATTAAAGATGGTCATAGTTAATTTCGATGGCACAGCACATACACTCAACATCCTACAGTTGAAACAAATATCTTGCATTTGATTAATAATACAAATTGTTTTATGTAATTCAGTAATGGTAACCTGATTGTAATAGATCCACACCGAGCTGAAAGTGGGCTCTAAAATATGACTCAAAATCTGGGTATGGTAGTGTGCTGGGTAGTGTCCCTGCCTCTGAGCCAGATCTCTGGATTTGATTCCAATTCCTGAACTTATGTGGTAGTGCTCCAAGCTCTGGACTAGAAGGACTGGATTCAAGTCCTGCCTGTTGCAGAGGTATGTCCCAGCATATTAGAACAGGCTGATGAACAAACACACAGGAGAATAAGGTTACAGCTTTATGGGTATTGCCGAGTGATGCTAGTGTCCCTACCTCCGGGCACAAAGATCCAGGTGCAAATCCCACAGAAGTGTCTCATAATACATCTGAACAAACTGATTAAAATGGATTTAGAATTGTGACTTGATGGAGAAGGAAGAGGAGTCAGTATTGAATTTCAGAATTTAGGCCCAGGATGACTGAAAGTACAGCCATTCGTGTTGATTGGAGTCACATTTCGCAGCAGTAAAGGTTTATAAAATCAGAACGTTCATGGATAGGGTGAGTAGTCAGGGGTTTTCCCCAGGTTAGGGATGTCCAATACGAGAAGGCATTGTTTGAAAGTGAGAGGGGAAAGGTTTTGATGAGGCCTAAAGGGCACCTTTTCACACAGAGGGTGGTGTGCGTATGGAATGAGCTGCCAGATGATGTGGTGGAGGCTGGTACAAATACAGCATCTGGGTACTGAGAGACCTGGCGAGCTTTTCCATAAATTTCTGTATTTGTTTTAAAAATGCGTTCATTTTAATACAGGTATTCTGAATAAATTAAACATTTTATTT
>NW_025155454.1:0-1444 GCF_004010195.1 Chiloscyllium plagiosum
TTTGAATCCAAATTTGACAATCATGGCATGATGAGATTCAAGCTCGAGTACCCAGACTATTACCTCGGTCTCTGGATTATCCGTCCTATAAACTTATCACAAGACCAACCAGAAAGCCATAAAAGCTGATCTTTTCAAATAACATGTCTTTTCACCAAAACTGTATTTTCCATGAGCCTGACGCTCCAATTGTATTTGGCCTATGTCAGTAAAAGCTGCTACATGGGGATGATTTCACAATCGCGGTGTCCAAATGGATCGATTTGTTTGAAGGTCCAAATGGTGGTATTGCGGCACGTTCACCCAACAACAGAACAGCATCAATCTGAAAGAGAGTGATAGATTGTGCATTGCCACAGAGAAATGGGGGGAAGGGACGGAAATGAGGTTTAATGATCGTGGGAAGGAGAGAAATCTCCGACAATGGGTGTGTTTGAATCCTGATATATGAAACGCAGAGATGTGAGAGAGCGGAATTTGAAGGTAAAACAATTAATTTCTTACCATGTGTCACAAAAAGGACAACGGAGAGAAAACTTAGTGCCGTGATTTGGTTTCAAATCGAGGTTGCTGTGGTCACAATGCAAAATACCAACAACCACGATCACAGTAACCACAGAATAGGATGCTTGCAAGCAGCAATAAGAATACAAGCAGAGGAAATGTTCGGAAAAACAGCAAATGTTCAATATCAGTACTCAGCGAACAGTGACAGACATGTGGGAACTAAGAATGAGCTGAATCTTTCAGTTCGATGTCCTCAGAGGCTGTGGAGATCCCTTGAATGAGAATGTTGAAAAATGAGATTGATCGATTTCAACTAAACATCAAAGACTCGGGAGACAGTACAGGATATTGCTGAAATGTTTGCTTCAATAGCATTTTAGCTTAAAATCGGCACAGGCGCCCAGATCCAACCGGAAATGGGGATGGGAATGAGTGCGCAGAGTTACTCTCTGGCTCCAGTGATGCAATAGGCGAGCGTGCTGTCTTTCTAGGATGGCACAGAGGCGCAAGAAATTACTCGGATGACTGTGCTCCTGCTCAAGGGAATGGTTGTCCCCGTTTATACTATCATAGCGATTTCCGGTGCATCTTTCTAAGACAGCTGAGTGGCACAAGTGGAGCGTGTTGAGCCCTTAACTTTCCAGTGGTGGGTTTAAAACATGACTTTGCTATTTGGATCTCTGTTTCCGACACTGGCGGTGGCAGCTGCATTTGCTTGCATCAGCTCAGTATCAATTTCTTCCACACAGTCAAGATTTCAACCTGGAGAATGTGGTGATGGTGGTGATATTTTAAACTAGTCATCCTTGGCGACTGGGACACGGAAACGGTGATGTTTACGTTCGATGAACAAAACTTGAAATGCAAGCCTGACCTCAGGAACAGAGATAATAATTTTAATTTACTGAAATCCCATTCTCTCATGTCCCTTATGCAG
>NW_025155455.1:0-1444 GCF_004010195.1 Chiloscyllium plagiosum
TGTGGGCCAAATGCAGCCAAATGTGACTAGTTCGGTTCAGGAAATCTGGGAAATTAGTATGGACAAGCTTGGCCAAAGGGCTTGTTTCCATGTTGTTTGAGTCTATAACTCTACACATTGGTAGTAACAACACGGACAGGAAGAGTGACAAGGTCCTGAAAAGTAAGTTTGGGAAATTAGGTAGTAAATGGAAAAGCAGGATCTCTAGAGTTGTAATCTTGGGATTACTCCCTGTGCCACATGCCAGTGAGACTAGTAATATGAAGGTAGTACAATTGAATATGTAGCTAAAGAACTGGTGTACAGGGAGAGCTTCAGACATTTGGATCACTGAGGTGTTTTCCAGGACAGGTTCGATCTGTACAAGAAGGATGAATTGCACCTAAGCTGGAAATACACCATTGTCCTCATAGGGAGGTTTGCTTATGTCACTCAGGAGTGTTTAACCTAACATGGCAGGGGAATGGGAACAAGAGTAAAATGACTGCAGAGGAATTATAGACTAAGGACAGTGAGACAAAGAGGAAAAATGGTCAGCGAGGATTTACTGAACACAGCAGGACTGGTAGTCTGACATGTATTTGTTTTAATGTGAGGAGCATGACGGGTAAGGTAGAAGAACTTAGAAGACCACAATATATAGGCAAATATATTCGGCCATTCGGCCCATTGAGGCTGCTCTGCCATTCGATCATGGCTGATCGGTTTTTCAACCCCATTTTCCTGCTTTGCCCCCATAATCTTTGATCATCTTGGCAAAGTAGAACTGATCTATATCTATTTTAAATATACTCAATGACCTGGCCTCCACAGCCTTTTGTGGCAAAGAATTCCACAGATTCACCACTCTCTGGCTAAAGATATTTCTCCTTATCTCCATTCTAAAGAGACTTCCCTTTGTCTCAGGCAGGGCCTTCTGGTCCTTGACTCTCCTGCCAATAGAAGCATCATCCCTCTGTCCACTCTGTACAGGCTGTTCTGTATTCTGTAAGTTTCAATCAGATCCCCCTTCATCTTTCGAGATTCCATTGAGTAGAGCCCCAGAGTCCAAAAATATTCCTAATATGTTAGAATTTGGATTAGTACATGTAACTATGATAGAACATAGAATAGTACGAAACAGAACAGGCCCTTCAGCCCACGATATTGTGTGCCGATCATTGATCCTCATGTAAGGTAAACCTGATGCACGAACCCTCAAATTTCTGTGACCATATGCATGTTCAGCAGTCTCTTAAATATTCCCAATGACCTCGCTTCCACAACTGCTGCAGGCAACGCATTCCATGCTCTCACAACTCTCTGCATAAAGAACCCGCCTCTGACATCCCCTCTATACTTTCCGCCCTGGGAAAAAGTCTCTGGCTATCAACTCTATCCATGCCTCACATTATCTTGTACACCTCAATTAGGTCCCCTCTCTTACTTCTTTTTTCCAATGAAA
>NW_025155456.1:0-1444 GCF_004010195.1 Chiloscyllium plagiosum
ACAGGGAGACTCAGATACAGTGTGTCCCTAGGTACAGTGAGACTCCGGATACAGTGTGACCCTCATTACAGGGACACTCGGATACCATGTGACTCTAGGTACAGGGAGATTCCAGATACAGTGTGACCCTTGATACAGGGAGACTCCAGATACAGTGTGACCCTAGGTACAGGGAGACTCCAGATACAGTGTGTCCCTATGTATATTGAGACTCTGGATACAGTGTGACTCTACATACAGGGAGACTCTGGATACAGTGTGAATCTAGGTACAGGGAGACTCATATACAGTGTGACTCTAGGTACAGGGAGACTCCAATACAGTGTGACCCTAGGTACAGGGAGACTCCAATACAATGTGAATCTAGGTACAGGGAGACTCTGGATACAGTGTGACTCTAGTACAGAGAGACTCCGGATACAGTGTGACCTTAGGTACAGGGAGACTCCGGATACAGTGTGTCCCAAGGTACAGGGAGACTCGGATACAGTGTAACCCAAGGTACAGGGAGACCCGGATACAGTGTGACTCTACGTACAGGGAGACTCCAATACAGTGTGACCCAAGGTACAGGGAGACTCGGATACAGTGTGACTCTAGATTCAGGGAGACACAGATACAGTGTGACCCTCGGTACAGGGAGACACCAATATAGTGTGACCCAAGGTACAGGGAGACTCGGATACAGTATGAATCTAGGTACAGGGAGACTCAGATACAGTGTATCCCTAGGTACATGGAGACTCCGGATACAGTGTGACCCTCATTACAGGGACACTCGGATACCATGTGACTCTAGGTACAGAGAGACTCCAGATACAGTGTGACCCTTGGTACAAGGAGACTCCAGATACAGTGTGACCCTAGGTACAGGGAGACTCCGGATACAGTGTGACCTTGGGTACAGGGAGACACCAATATAGTGTGACCCAAGGTACAGGGAGACTCGGATACAGTATGAATCTAGGTACAGGGAGACTCAGATACAGTGTATCCCTAGGTACAGGGATACAGTGTGACCCTCATTACAGGGACACTCGGATACCATGTGACTCTAGGTACAGAGAGATTCCAGATACAGTGTGACCCTAGGTACAGGGAGACTCCAGATACAGTGTGTCCCTACGTATATTGAGACTCTGGATACAGTGTGTCACTAGATACAGGGAGACTCTCAATACAGTGTGACCCTAGGTACAGGGAGACTTCGGATAGTGTGACCCTAGATACAGGGAGACTCAGATACAGTGTAAATCTAGGTACAGGGAGACTCTGGATACAGTGTGACTCTAGTACAGAGAGACTCCGGATACAGTGTGACCTTGGGTACAGTCACACTGTATCCAGGGAGACTCCAGATACAGTGTGACCCTTGGTACAGGGCGACTCCAAATACAGTGTGACCCAAGGCACAGGGAGACTCGGATACAGTATGAATCTAGGT
>NW_025155457.1:0-1444 GCF_004010195.1 Chiloscyllium plagiosum
CCCTCAGCACTGATCCTATGAAAGTGCAACACGTCCTCAGTACTGACCCTCTGACAGTGCAGCACTCCCTCAGTACAGACCCTCTGACAGTGCAGCACTCCCTTAGTACTGACCCTCTGATAGTGCTGCACTTCCTTAGTACTGACCCTCTGACAGTGCGGGACTCCCTCAGTTCTGACCGTCTGACAGTGCAGCACTCTCTCAGTACTGACCGTCTGACAGTGCAGCACTCCCTTAGTACTGACCCTCTGACAGTGCAGCACTCCCAAAGTACTGACCATGTGACAGTGCTGCACTCCCTCAGTACTGACCCACTGACAGTGCAGCACTCCCTCAGTACTGACCCTCTGACAGTGCAGCTCTCCCTCATCACTGACCCTCAAACAGTGCAGCACTCCCTCACTACTGATCCTCTGACAGTGCAGCTCCCCCTCAGTACTGACACTCTGACAGTGCAGCAGTCCCTCAGCACTGATCCTAATAGAGTGCAACACGCCCTCAATACTGACCCTCTGACAGTGCAGCACTCCATCAGTACAGACTCTCTGACAGTGCAGCACTCCCTTAGTACTGACCCTCTGATAGTGCTGCACTCCCGAAAATCTGACCCTCTGACAGTGCGGGACTCCCTCAGTTCTGACCCTCTGACAGTGCAGCACTCTCTCAGTACTGACCCACTGAAAGTGCAGCACTCCCTCAGTCAAGATCCTTTGACAGTGCAGCACTCCCTCTGTACTGACCTTCTGACACTGCAACACTCCATCAGTACTGACCCTCTAACACTGCAGCACTCCCTCAGTACTGACCCTCTGACTGTGCAGCACTCCCTTAGTACTGACCCTCTGACAGTGCTGCACTCCCTCAGTACTGACCCTCTGACAGAGGAGCACTCCCTCAGGACTGACCTTCTGATAGTGCAGCACTCCCTCAGTACAGATCCTCTGACAGTTCAGCACTCACTTAGTACTGACCATGTGACAGTGCAGCACTCACTCGGTACTGACCCTCTGACAGTGCAGTATTCCCTCAGTACTGTCCCTCTGACAGTGCAGCACTCCCTCAGTACAGATTCTCTGACAGTTCAGCACTCACTTAGTACTGACCCTCTGACAGTGCAGCACTCCCAAAGTACTGACCATGTGACAGTGCAGCACTCACTCGGTACTGACCCTCGGACAGTGCAGCACTCCCAAAGTACTGACCATGTGACAGTGCAGCACTCACTCAGTACTGACCATCTGACAGTGCAGCATTCCCTCAGTACTGTCCCTCTGACAGTGCTGCTCCCCCTCAGTATTGAACCTCTGACACTGCAAAATGCCCTCAGTACTGACCCTCTGACAGTGCAGCTCTCCCACATGTACTGACCCTCTGACAGTGCAGCACTCTCTCAGTACTGACCCACTGAAAATGCAGCACTCCCTCAGTACTGATCCTGTGACAG
>NW_025155458.1:0-1444 GCF_004010195.1 Chiloscyllium plagiosum
TCTATGTACGTATACCTGTGTATGTGTATCTGTGTGTGTCTATGTACATATATCCGTGTGTGTGTATCTGTATGTGTCTATGTATGTATATCCGTGCGTGTATCTGCATGTGTCTATGTACGTATATCATGTGTGTGTATCTGTATGCGTCTATGTATGTATATCCGTGCGTGTATCTGCATGTGTCTATGTACGTATATCCATGTGTGTGTATCTGTATGTGTCTATGTATGTATATCAGTATGTATTTGTATGTGTCTATGCATGTATATCTGTGCGTGTGCGTATCTGTATGTCTATTAGGTATATCTGTGCATGTATGTATTAAAATGTGTCTATGTATGTATATCTGTGTGTGTATATGCATGTGTTTATCTATGTATATCTGTGCATATGTTTATCTGTATGTGTCTATGTATGTATATCTGTGCACGTGTGTATCTGTATGTGTCTATGTATGTATATCCGCATATGTGTATCTTGTGTCTATATATGTATATCTGTGTGTGTATCTGTATGTGTCTATGTATGTATATCTGTGTATGTGAATCTGTATGCATCTATGTATGTATATCTGTGTGTGTATCTATATGTGCCTATGTATCTATATCTGCGTATGTGTATCTGTTTGTGTCTATGTATGTATATCTGTGCGTGTATGTATCTGTATGAGTCTATGTATGTATATCTACGTGTGTGTATGTTGTGTCTATGTATGTATATCTACGTGTGTGTATGTTGTGTCTATGTATGTATATCTGTGCGTGTGTATTTGTATCTGTCTATGTATGTATATCTGTGTGTGTGTATCTGTATGTGTCTATGTATGTCTATCTGTGTGTGTGTATCTGTATGTGTCTATGTATGTATATCTGTGGGTTTATCTGTATATGTCTATGTATGTATATCTGTGCGTGTATGTATTAGTATGTGCCTATGTATATCTGTGTGTGTATGTGTCTATGTATGTATATCTGTGTGTGTATCTGTATGTATCTATGTATGTTTATCTGTGCATCTGTGTGTGTCTATGTATGTATATCTGTGTGTGTGTATCTGTATGTGTCTATGTATGTATATCTGTGCGTGTATGTATTAGTACGTGCCTATGTATATCTGTGTGTATCTGCATGTGTCTATGTATGTATATCTGTGCGTATGTGTATCTGTATGTGTCTATGTATGTATATCCGCATATGTGTATCTTGTGTCTATATATGTATATCGGCATGTATCTATGTATGTCTGTGCGTATGTGTATCTGTATGTGTCTATGTATGTATATCTGTGCGTGTTAGTATCTGTATGTCTATGTATGTATATCTGTGCGTGTATGTGTCAGTATGTGTCTATGTATATATATCTGTGGGTGTACCTGCATGTGTCTATGTATGTATATCTGTGCGTGTGCGTATCTGTATGTGTCTATGTATGTATATCTGTG
>NW_025155459.1:0-1444 GCF_004010195.1 Chiloscyllium plagiosum
GGTGTTGATGGAGTGAATGTGAGGGGATCAGTGTGACAGTGATGGAGTGAATGTGAGTGGGTCAGGGTGGTGGTGATTGAGTGAGTGTGTGAGGGTCAGTGAGACGGTGATGTGAGTGTGAGGGGGTCAGGGTGACAGTGATGGAGTGAAAGTGAGTTCGTCATTGGGACGGTGATTGAGGGAGTGTGAGCGGGTCAGGGATACAGTGATGGAGTGAGTATGAGGGGGTCAGTGAGATGGTGATGGAGTCAGTGTGAGGTGGTCAGCGTGAAGTTGATGGTGTGAGTGGGGTGGGTCTGGTTTACGTTAATGGAGTGAGTGTGAGGCGGTCAGGGTGACGGTGATGCAGTGAGTGTGAGGGGGTCAGTTTGACGTTGATGCAGTGAGTATGACGGGTTCAATGAAACGGTGATGGAATGAGTGTGAGGGGGTCAGGGTGACGGTGATGGAGTGAATGGGAGTGGTCTGGGTGACAGAGATGGAGTGAGTGTGAGGGTCTCAAGGTGATAGTGAAGGAATGAGTGAGGGGGTAGGACGATGGTGATGGAGTGAGTGTGAGGGGGACAGGGTGAGGGGAATGGAGTGAGTGTGAGAGGGTCAGGGTGAGGATGATAGAGCGAGAGTGAGCGGGGACAGGGTGACGTTGAAGGAGTAAGTGTGAGAGGTTGATCGTAACTGTGATGGAGTGAGCGTGAGAGGCTCAGTTTGGCAGTGATGGAGTGAGTGTGAGGATGTCAGCGTGAAGGTGATGGAGTGAGTGTGAGGGTCTCAGGGTGACGGCGATGGAGTGATTGTGATGGGGTCAGGTTGACGGTGATGGAGTGAGTGTGAGGGGGTCAGTGTGACAGAGATGGAGCGTGTGTGAGGGGACCAGATGGAAGATGATGGAGTGAGTTTGAGGGCGTCAGTGTGACAGTGATGGAGTGAGTGTGAGGGGGTCAATGTGGCAGTGATGGAATGAGTGTGAGGGGGTCAGTGTGACGGTGATGGAGTGAGTGTGAGGGGCTCAGTGTGATGGTTATGCAGTGAGTGTAAGGGGATCAGTGCGATAGTGATGGAGCGAGTGTGAGCCGGTCAGGGTGATGGTGAGGGAGTGAAAGTGAGTGGTTCAGGGTGACGGTGATGGATGAGTGTGAGCCGGTCTGGGTGACAGTGATAGACTGAGTGTGAGTGGTTCAGTGTGACGGTGATGGACTGAGTGTGAGGAGGACAGTATGACAGTGATGGAGTGAGTCTGAAGAGTTCAGGGTGACGGTGATGGAGTGAATGCGAGGAGTTCAGGGTGATGATGATGGAGTGAGTTTGAGGGGATCTGTATGAAGGTGATGAAGTGAGTGTGTGCCGGTCTGGGTGATGGTGAAGGAGTGAGTGTGAGGGGTTCATTGAGACAGTGATGGAGTGAGTGTGAGGAAGTCAGTGTTATGGTGATGGAGTGAATGTGAGG